>NW_027172199.1:65000-77854 GCF_036898095.1 Palaemon carinicauda | reverse complement strand
AATAATAATAATAATAATAATAATAATGATAATAATAATAATAATAACAACAACAACAACAACAATAATAATAATAATAATAATAATAATAATAATAATAATAATAATAATAAAAATTTCAATGATAATAATAATAATAATAATAATAATAATAATAATAATAATAATATAATAATAATAATAATAATGATGATGATGATGATGATGATGATGACGATGATGATAATAATAATAATAATAATTTATAATAATAATAAAATGATAATAATAAATAATAATAATAAAAATAATAATTTTAATAAATGATAATAATAATAATAATAATAATAATAATAATAAAATAATAATAATAATAATAATAAAAATAAAAATAATGAAAAAATAATAACAACAACAACAACAACAACAACAACAACAACAACAACAACAACAATAATAATAATAATAATAATAATAATAATAATAATAATAATAATAATAATAATAATAATAATAATAATAATAATAATAATAATAATAATAATAATAATAATAATAATAATAATAATAATAATGATAATAATAATAATAATAATAAAAATACTGATAATAACAACAACAACAATAACAACAACAATAATAATAATAATAATAATAATAATAATAATAATAATTCTAATAATATAATAATAATAATAATAATAATAATAATAATAATAATAATAATAACAACAATATATAAATAATAATAATAATAATAATTATAATAATAATAGTAATAATAACAACAACAATAATAATAATAATAATAATAATAATAATAATAATAATAATAATAATAATAATAATATTTTAATAATGATAATCATCAAGATAATAATACATACATACATATACCAAAGGCACTTCCCCCAATTTTGGGGGGTAGCCGACAACAACAAGAAACAAAACAAAAAAGGGGACTTCTACTCTCTACGTTCCTCCAGCCTAACCAGGAACTCAGCCGAGTTCAGCTGGTACTGCTAGGGTGCCACAGCCCATCCTCCCACATTTCCACCACAGATGAAGCTTCATACTGCTGAGTCCCCTACTGCTGCTACCTCCGCAGTCATCTAAGGCACCGGAGGAAGCAGCAGGGCCTACCGGAACTGCGTCACAATCGCTCGCCATTCATTCCTATTTCTAGCACGCTCTCTTGCCTCTCTCACATCTATCCTCCTATCACCCACAGCTTTCTTCACACCATCCATCCACCCAAACCTTGGCCTTCCTCTCGTACTTCTCCCATCAACTCTTGCATTCATCACCTTTTTTAGCAGACAGCCATTTTCCATTCTCTCAACATGGCCAAATCACCTCAACACATTCATATCCACTCTAGCCGCTAACTCATTTCTTACACCCGTTCTCACCCTCACCACTTCGTTCCTAACCCTATCTACTCGAGATACACCAGCCATACTCCTCAGACACTTCATCTCAAACACATTCAATTTCTGTCTCTCCATCACTTTCATTCCCCACAACTCCGATCCATACATCACAGTTGGTACAATCACTTTCTCATATAGAACTCTCTTTACATTCATGCCCAACCCTCTATTTTTTACTACTCCCTTAACTGCCCCCAACACTTTGCAACCTTCATTCACTCTCTGACGCACATCTGCTTCCACTCCACCATTTGCTGCAACAACAGACCCCAAGTACTTAAACTGATCCACCTCCTCAAGTAACTCTCCATTCAACATGACATTCAACCTTGCACCACCTTCCCTTCTCGTACATCTCATAACCTTACTCTTACCCACATTAACTCTCAACTTCCTTCTTTCACACACCCTTCCAAATTCTGTCACTAGTCGGTCAAGCTTCTCTTCTGTGTCTGCTACCAGTACAGTATCATCCGCAAACAACAACTGATTTACCTCCCATTCATGATCATTCTCGCCTACCAGTTTTAATCCTCGTCCAAGCACTCGAGCATTCACCTCTCTCACCACTCCATCAAAATACAAGTTAAACAACCACGGCGACATCACACATCCCTGTCTCAGCCCCACTCTCACCGGAAACCAATCGCTCACTTCATTTCCTATTCTAACACATGCTTTACTACCTTTGTAGAAACTTTTCACTGCTTGCAACAACCTTCCACCAACTCCATATAACCTCATCACATTCCACATTGCTTCCCTATCAACTCTATCATATGCTTTCTCCAGATCCATAAACGCAACATACACCTCCTTACCTTTTGCTAAATATTTCTCGCATATCTGCCTAACTGTAAAAATCTGATTCATACAACCCCTACCTCTTCTAAAACCACCCTGTACTTCCAAGATTGCATTCTCTGTTTTATCCTTAATCCTATTAATTAGTACTCTACCATACACTTTTCCAACTACACTCAACAAACTAATACCTCTTGAATTACAACACTCATGCACATCTCCCTTACCCTTATATAGTGGTACAATACATGCACAGACCCAATCTACTGGTACCATTGACAACACAAAACACACATTAAACAATCTCACCAACCATTCAAGTACAGTCACACCCCCTTCCTTCAACATCTCAGCTTTCACACCATCCATACCAGATGCTTTTCCTACTTTCGTTTCATCTAGAACTCTCCTCACTTCCTCTATTGTAATCTCTCTCTCATTCTCATCTCCCATCACTGGCACCTCAACACCTGGAACAGCAATTATATCTGCCTCCCTATCATCCTCAACATTCAGCAAACTTTCAAAATATTCCGCCCACCTTTTCCTTGCCTCCTCTCCTTTTAAGGAAGGCCGGCGCAAGAATTGAAGAGACAGTGAAAGATGGAAATGGAAGATAATAATAATAATAATAATAATAATAATAATAATAATAATAATAATAATAATAATAATAATAATAAGAATATCAATGATAATTATAATTATAAAAATAATAATAATAATAATAATAATAATAATAATAATAATAATAATAATAATAATATAATAATAATAATAATGATATAATAATAATAATAATAATAATAATAATAATAATAATAATAATAATGATAATAGTAATAATAATAATAATAATAACAACAATAATAATAATAATAATAATAATAATAATAATAATAATAATAATAATAATAATAATAATAATAATAATAATATCTTGGTAGGAGACCCTCCTTCAAACAGGTGGAGTTAAATACTATGGCTGCATCGGCAGAATTCAATTTCTTGTCCAATTTTTCGATTCTTCGGATAATTCTTTTTTCAGGATTGCTACATTCAGTTAGCAAGTTGGCGAAGCTCATCAGGGTGAAGGATACAAATCAGGTTAAGGCTGGATGTAATTAATACAAGTACAAGTAATACTTGAAAATTACATACCTCTCTCAGCCCAGTCTACTGAGTGAGAGAGGAGCCTGCCTGAGTTTTTGGCTGGCTCGACGCGCGTCCTGACCAATCAGGATTCAGGATTCCTTCCTACCTCTCAGCCTGGGAGGCCGAGCCGAGCTCGTCGTACATCTGCTACCCGAACTTACAACCTCCGCTCGACCAATCAAAATTCGAGGCCCCTCTCTTCGAACCAGAGCTGGGATATATAAGGACCCAGATCCAGCCAGAGCCTCACTTCTCTCCTGAAGACGGAGCAAGCTGTTCCGAAACGCGTCGCAACCCACACCTGACTTTACCTGTTGTAATTTTCGAGTATTACTTGTACTTGTATTAATTACATCCAGCCTTAACCTGATTTGTATCCTTCACCCTGATGAGCTTCGCCAACTTGCTAACTGAATGTAGCAATCCTGAAAAAAGAATTATCCGAAGAACCGAGAAATTGGACAAGGAATTGAATTCTGCCGATGCAGCCATAGTATTTTACTCCACCTGTTTGAAGGAGGGTCTCCTACCAAGATATACAGAAATCCACCTGCAAGACCCGTCGGCCTTGAACGATCCCGGGACCTATTCATACAGAAGAAACCTCCAACGCCAACTCCAGCAGAAGAAGGCCCTGAAGGACGAGCTCTACGCCTTTTGGGTCCGCCTTGACGATGAATGGGCCCGCTTGAGGGATGGAGGAGAAGCCCTGCTCGCTACTGGCATCCCCTCGAGGTTGACAGCGACCCCGAGGACGAGGACGCCCCTGATGACGACGCCCCTCATGACGACACCCATGATGATCGACGCCCCGATATCGACAACCCCAACCATGAAGAGGACCTTGGAGGTGGTTTGAGCTACCCCAACAATATCATCCATGCCCTACAAGTCCTTAAGGAGAAGGACTTGAAGAAGAGGAGGAGGACCATCTTGAAGAAGCTGGTCACCCTTAATGGCAGAAAGCTGCGGATCCCAGAGGTCCACCAGGAATACATTAACATCTCCAGCTATGTCCCTACGCCAGCACAGGAGCAGATTCTCAAGATGGGCCTCAACTGCCACTTCATCACCCGACCGAGACCTACCGACAAACGCCTGGAGATGGAATTACTCCTAGATTCTATCCTCAACCTCCAAGAACGTGGTGCCCTCCTGACGACTGACGCCCTTCAGCCGCTTCTGCTCGCCGAGGCCCTTACTCATAGGGGCAGGTACAGCAGCGGCATCGTCTCTAAGGAGATGAGAACTGCTGCTAAAGAGCTCAAACGAGTTGCTGAGGTTACCGTCCATCGGGCCGACAAGACAGCTGCCTTTGTACTCATCAACACCCTCGAGTACCACGAGAAACTGGACGCCACCCTCGCTGACCTGACAAAATTCGAGCGCCTCACGAGCAACCCTGTTGAAGAAATCAAGAGGGACGCAAATCGTACCATCGAGGCCATTAATGCTGCAACTAACGCCGTACACCTACCCATGATTTTGGGGGATTATGGACCTGGTTACCTTTACGGCAATGTTAAAACCCACAAACAAGGCAACCCACTCCGACCTATCATCAGCCAATGCCCTACGCCTACATACCAGCTGGCCAAGAAACTGAACACGATTTTGACGCCGTATGTCCCCGACCGCCACTGTGTGGCCTCCTCTGCCGAATTCCTAGAGAGGATCAAGGACGTCCGCGGCGAGGGGGTCATAGCATCAATGGACGTCGAATCTTTGTTCACTAATGTCCCTGTCGACGAAACCATCGACCTTATCGCCGATAGAGTCTACAGGGACGAGACGACTCCTGAATTAAATATCCCAGAGCAAGCCCTTCGGACCCTCCTTGCCATTTGCACTAAAAGGGCCCCCTTCACTACTCATCGTGGGCACTTGTACTTACAAAAGGATGGCGTGGCGATGGGCTTGCCCTTGGGCGTACTCTTTGCTAACTTCTACATAGGAGTAGTAGAGGAGAGGGTATTCTCCCAACTCGAGTGCCCCCTCGTTTACTTCCGTTATATTGACGACACTTTCATCAAAGCTACTTCCACCGAAGCCATCGAGAATCTAAGGAGGACCTTTGAGGACAACAGCGTCCTCCACTTCACCCTTGAGAACAGCGTTGACAACAGCCTCCCGTTCCTGGACGTCTTGATTTCTTCCACCAACGAGGGATTCCAGACCACTGTCTACGCCAAGCCCACAAATCTCGGCATATGTCTAAATGGCGAAAGTGAATGTCCTGCCCGCTACAGGGCCTCGACCATCAAGGCCTTTGTACGCAGGGCCTTGTCTCACTGCTCGACATGGACTGACACCCACAAGGAGCTGGAAAGGGTCGTACAGGTCCTCATCAACAACGGCTACAGCAACAAGCAAGTCCAGCGTGAAGTGAGGACAGTTATAGAGAAGTGGTATGGGTCCCCTTTGGTGGAAGGGTCCGACAGCGCCAGCCAGGGGTCCGACAGAACTACAGATAGGTCCGAAACCTCCACCAACGGATCTAGAGACATCAAACTTTACTACAAAGGCCTCATGCACGCCGAATATCAGCGGGATGAGAAGGCCATTAAAGACATCATCAATAACAACGTTTCACCCACTGATGAGACTACGAAAGTGAAACTCATCATCTATTACCAGACTGAAAAAACTCGCAACTTGATCATGAGGAACAATCCAGCGCCCCCTGATAACGACCCTCTGAGGAAGACAAATGTAGTCTACTCTTACCAATGCCCAGTCCGAGGATGCCCCGGTAAATACATAGGTATGACTACCATGAAACTTTCGAAGAGGATCTCATGCCACGTTCAGCAAGGTGCTATCAGAAATCATGCTCTACAGCGACATAACTCCCAAATTAGCCGGGCAGACATCGTCGCCAAAACCAAAATTATCAGCAGCGCCACGGACAGCAGGCGCTTACGAATTTTGGAAGCTTGTTAATCCAGAACGAGAAACCAGCGTTGAATACGACTCAAGAAATGTTCCTCCTACCATCCTGTCGACGTACCAACGCTAGGAACCAAGAACAAGACCCCCAGAATGATGGCAACCCCGATCCTGACACCCCTACAAATGGAGAAATTGTCTGGCCGAATGATGATTTTGGCGGCGAACATGGCCCGGAATTTCAGCCTGCTGAGCGTAGGAATGGGCTGACTGACTTTGAGCCCGTCTCGGCACGCGCCTCAGCCAATTAGGGAGCTCGGATACCTCTCTCAGCCCAGTCCACTGAGTAAGAGAGGAGCCTGCCTGACTTTTTGGCTGGCTCGACGCGCGTCCTGACCAATCAGGATCCAGGATTCCTTCCTACCTCTCAGCCTGGGAGGCCGAGCCGAGCTCGTCGTACATCTGCCACCCGAACTTACAACCTCCGCTCGACCAATCAAAATTCGAGGCCCCTCTCTACGAACCAGAGCCAGGATATATAAGGACCCAGATCCAGCCAGAGCCTATCGTTCTCACTCAGATCCCACTGAGAGAGGACCTTCACTTCTGCTCCTGCCTGCTGACTGCCGACTTCTTCTGCCGTTGCCGACTGTTGCCTGCTCCCTCTTCACTTGGCTGATACATTCAGCCTCCTGAAGAGACCGCCGCTCCCGCCGATAAATCGCCGATTTCGCCGACGTTTTTCGCCGAATTCGTCGCCGATTTTCGCCGTTTTTTCGACGATTTTTGTTGCTGTTCTGACAAGGGCCTTGCCCCTGAATTGGCTGTAATCAGCCCCCTCATATAAGGGAAACTAAATTGACAATATAGGCTAAGCTTTGCCTCTACCTACATAATTTTAACTTACTAATAGATCCTCCTGTGGAAAATCTGGTAGCCGTTGTGGTCTTAAAACTCCAGTAGAAGCAGGGCCAAAGGGTCAAAAACTCCCACTCTTGCTGTCTGTGGCAAGTGGCATAGGGCTGTTAGGCTTGGCGCCTATAAGGCAAGTTGTTTGCTAAATAATAGGTATTTATTCTTGGTAACTGGCGAAATAAGCCAGTATTCAAATAGGGTCAGGAATCAACTCAAATAAAAACTTTTAGGATTCCACTGAGTTTTGCTTATTACCCCCAACCTCCCTACCTGCAGGAATAGACTGCTGGGCCGTCTTAGTGCGTGAACGCAGTAAGAAGGCTCCCCAACAGCTATTTGTGCAGGCTAGTACTTAGCTAAAAAGAGTTAGTTTCAGCACTGCTCTAGCAATAGGTTAGTTAGCATATCCCCCATATAACTAACGAATTTGTGATTCATTTTTCAGATTCTGTATTTCATTCTTATAACTCCTACTATAACTTTGTTTGGGGCCCTAGGGCTTAAAGGGTTGGACAACCCCACCAGGCACACTGTCTGTCTCTCTGTATGATCTCTGATCATATACTCACACATCTTCAAATAAAGGACTTATCTTGGAATGAACTTTATGAAATCGTGCTAGAAGCTCTGGGAACTGGTGAAATAAAGATGGACCCCGACCTGCAACCCCTTCTAACCGAACTGGATAAGGAAGCCGAACAGGAACTGATGAACGAGGAACGAAAACGAATGGACCAGGACCAGGACCAAACAAACCGCAAGAGGACCAACGCTGACAACGACTCTGATGGAGAAGGAAACCTACCTTGGCAGGAAGTAAGGAGAAAGAAGAAACTTCCTAGAAGGAGCCAACCAGGGAATGATGTGCCTACCCAGCAAGGAAACCTCACCGCAGGAAGCAGCAACCAGCCTGCTAGAGAAAATAAGACCTATTTCTTCAGGGTCTTAGCTGCAAACCCATCAGAGGCGTTCAAGGCTATTGCTGCCTTTGAAAGCAAACATAAAAACATACAAATGATTGCCAAACCAAACAGGCAAGGACAGTGGACCATATCCACCAGGGACACAAGAGCCCTGATAACCTTACGGAGCACCTCAGACATTAAGCTATTAGAGCTTAAAGAAGAGGAAAAATTAAAAAAAGCAGTTGTGGTTGGCTACCCAACTGACATGATGGAAAGCCACCTAGTTAAATTACCCAACATCACTGCAGCAGAACGCATGAAGAACAAGGCAGGCTTCCTTACCAAAGCCATACTAGTGACATTTAAGGGTCCACACCCACGAAGAGTTGATCTAGGCATCTTCGGCAGCTTCAGGGTCAACAAGTATTACCTAGATCCCCTCAGATGTTACAACTGCCAGAAGTATGGGCATCACAAGGACCAATGCCAAGCAAAGGTCCCAACCTGTGCTGTCTGCAGCCTTAAGCACCCCACACAGGAGTGCATTGACAAGAAGGCTGCTGGAATACCCACTGTGAAAAAGTGCTCTAATTGCAAGAAAGGGCATACTGCAATGGCCTGGGGATGCCCTGAAAGGGTAGCAAGGGTAATTGCTGCCCTCCCCAAAGACAAAAGGGACCCATCAAGAGGAAGAGCGGCCCCCAAACCTCTACCCAGGAGGAGATTCTACACCCAGGAGGAGCTAAGCAGGCACTCCAACTCCAGAACCAGAACCAGATCAGTATCAAAACCCAGAGCCAGATCTACCTCCAGGGCTCAAACTGAAGGACCAAAACCACTGCCCAGGACCATCTTCAAAAAGACCACGGTCCTAAAGGATAAATTGACCGAACTAGTCACACAGGCCGTGACTGGAAAAATCAATGCTGAGACAATTGCAACCAGCATTGAACAAGTCCTAAATGACTTGCTCTCCAAGAATAAGTCCTCCCAATCCCCCTCTCTTGCTATCCAGGAGATCACTTCTCACTCCTCACCAACCCCACCTACCATTCCATCACCTCAATCACCCGTACCTTCCACATCCTCTACTTCAGTCCCCGCACCTATCATACCACTCACCCCATCCATCATCCCATCATCCACACTCACCCCATCCACCTCATCCACTTCATCCTCCGAGGTCAAGGCAATTGCCTTTGCCCCTAGGGACCCAAGACAGTACTCTTCAACCTACACCATGGAGTAAGAGTTCTGAACTGGAACTCAGCCGGTGTTAGATCAAAGATCTCCTCCCTAATTGCAGTATGCAAAACTGAGAATGTAGATGTCATCCTGCTACAAGAAACCAATCTTCCAGCCGGAAAGAAACTAAAAATCCCAGGCTACAATGCCTACATCGCACCACAGATAGGCACAGACAGAGGCCTAGCTACATTAGTTAAAACTAGCATACCAACAACAAGGTTACACAACCCTATTCCCTGTGGCACCAACATAGAGACACTAGCAGAAACAATAACATTACTGAATCAAAAAATAGACATATACAACATATACAGAAAATTACATAGGGAGGATACAGGAGAGTTACAACTAACTCAACTCTTTGCTCACACAGAAAGAACACCAACAATTATCTGCGGGGATTTTAATGCACATCACCCCATACTATCATCCCCATCAAGGACAAACCCCTCAGGGGAACACATAGCTTTCGCCCTGGATGAATTTGAGGGAGTCTCCCTCCTAAACACAGGGCAACCTACACACATAAGAGGTGGAAGACTGGATCTGACTTTTGCCACAACAGCCATTAGACATCTAACCAAGTGGCAAGTACACTCGACCCTGATAAGTGATCACTTTGCCACAGTGACAGAATTGGACTTACAACAACTACCTCCAATCCCACCACCCCCACCAAGATGGAACCAGGACCTAGCAGACTGGGTCTGCTTTCAAACAACCATAGAGGAATGGGCTATCAGCTACGTTCCTCCAGAGGACATAGATCGACTAGAAAAAGACCTAGTTAAGGACTTTCACAATGCAGCCAACAGAGCTATGCCACTAAAAACAACACAAGGTAGTTAAACTTACAAAGACTCCTGGTACTACTGCCCAGAAGTCAGAAGACTAAAAACCAGACTAAACAGAGTCACAAAAATATACAGAAGAAGATCCACAGTAGAAAACAGAGAGCTACTACAAACAGTCAGAACTGAAACAAATGAAAGAATCCATGAAATCAGAATTGAAAAATGGATGGAATGGTGTTCAAGCCTGTCAGGATACACCACTCTAACTCAGCTTTGGAAATGGCTAGGCAGAGTAGCCGGAAAAAAGAGAAAGACACCAATTGCCACACACCCACACCCACATGAGGAGGCTGAAAGAATTGCAACATCCTTTGCAAACAGAACACTGTCAATCAATCTCTCCCCCGAAACCAGAATGCAACAAGAGCAACTGGCGCCATCAAGATGGGAAGAGATCAACACAGCCTGCCTTCAGCAGGATGACACAGACACCCCATACACAGTTGAGGAGCTAAGAGCAGTACAAAAGACAGGGAAAGACACTGCACCTGGAGCTGACAAAATCACCTACACAATGATCAAACACATGGGTCCAGCAGGAGAAACTGCGTTCCTAAGATTACTAAACAAAACACACCTAGAGCACATAAGGCCTCAAACCTGGAGACAACAAGATACACAGCCAATCCCCAAGCCAAAGGATCCAACAAATCCTAGGCCAATAGCCTTGGTATACTGTATAGAAAAAACAGGAGAAAAAATGGTCTTAAACAGATTAAAGTACAAAATTGGCCCCCTAAACAAGCAGCTATATGCATATCAGGAGGGAATTGGAACCTCTGAATGCATCACAGATGTATTAAGCTGCATAAATCAGAACAAGGCAACAATAGTCTTCATAGACTTTGAAAAAGCCTTCGAGCTTGCAAGCCCAGTTGCAGTGCTGCAATCAGTAGCTAAAAAAGGAGTCAAAGGACACCTACTAGCATGGACTGAAAACTACATGCTAGGAAGGCAAGCCAGAGTCAAATTTCAAGGAGTGATATCCACATATCATGAATTGGAAAATGGTACGCCACAAGGAGGAATTCTAAGCCCCCTCCTTTTCAACATCCTCATGGAAAATATAGCCTCACTTCAGCTACCTGAAGGAGTTAATATATTTATCTATGCAGATGATGTATGTGTAATAGCTCGAGGGCCAGTCAGGACAATAAAAATGCAAAGAGCACTCAATTCCATCAGCCACAAATCCAATGAGCTTGGACTCAAAATTAACATTGCCAAAACAAAAGCAATGACAACCAAAGCCCCAAACCCCGTACAACCACTCACAATAGGAATGGAACCCCTAGAATGGGTGGACCGATACACATACCTCGGGGTAATAATAGACAAACAGCTCACTTTCAAGCAAGAGATAAAATATCTCAAGGAAAGAACAAATGCCAGAAATACAGCTATGAGATATATGTGCAGGCTCAAGGATGGAGCAAATGAACACGTCCAAAAGAAATATTATCTAGCCTGTTGCAGATCACTAGTAGACTATGCCGCCCCAACACTCCTGGGACTAACAGATCTACAAAAAAGCACAATTGAAGTGATTCAAAACAATGCCATGAGGCTCATGTTGGGAGCCCCAATGTGGACAAGACTTTGCAACCTAAGGTTGGAAACCGGACTACCAACCCTCGAAGACAGAATTGCACCAAGAAATGCAAGCATAGTTGCAAAGATGTTCCTGTCAGACAGAGACTCAATCACCAAAAGACGAGTAAGAGAGGAACTATCCAAACATCCTGAAGTACAAACCCCAAATTCTTATGGCAAAGACCATAGCGATAACATCAAAAGACTTGGCCTTACAGAAACAATCCTACAATTAAAACCTGACACAGCACAAAGTACTATACACATTCCACCATGGAAAAAACAAGTTGCTAAATTCAACTACACCAAACTCCCAAGGGCAAAAGAAAACTGCACAATAGAAGAACTTAGAAACGCAGCAGAAGCAGCTATAACCTCTGTAGAAACAACAGGGGCACAGACCTACTATACTGATGGTACAGTAGATCCTGGAACCCAAACAGCAGGAGCGGCAGTTCACTCCTGCAAGTTCACAGCTTGCTGGAGAACATCCAATAATGTCTCCACCCTGCAGACAGAGCTTGTCGCAATACAGCAAGCATTAAAATACTCTATTGAAAATGAGGAAGGACCAGTAGTCATCCATACTGATTCACGATCCTCAGTGCAGGCCCTACAGCAGGACAAAAACAAAGAAAACAAATCCCTGATAGCGGACATTAAAATCCTCTTACATCAACATAATGAAAGAAACAGACTAGTAACTATAAACTGGATCCCCAGTCACATCGGGATACCAGGGAATGAAAAGGCTGATGAGCTAGCCAAAAGCACCAAACACATTCACAATGTACAGGTGCACATACAGCCTGCACTGCAACAAATCAAAAGCAAAATAAAGACACAGCTCAAGAACAACCTAATCAAGGAACTACATATGAGGATAGAGAATGGCTCTCCCTCTGCAACATGGTACAAATGGGCATCGGAACTAGAACCCCCTCCCATAGACAGATACACCCCAAGAAAACTGGCAGTATGTATACACAGACTCCGGCTGGGTTACAAAGCAAACTGGGAACTCCTAGATGACATCCAGAGAAGGTGTGAACACTGTGATGTCATACCACAACAAGCTC
>NW_027172199.1:40000-42500 GCF_036898095.1 Palaemon carinicauda | reverse complement strand
CCGAGACGGGCTCAAAGTCAGTCAGCCCATTCCTACGCTCAGCAGGCTGAAATTCCGGGCCATGTTCGCCGCCAAAATCATCATTCGGCCAGACGATTTCTCCATTTGTAGGGGTGTCAGGATCGGGGTTGCCATCATTCTGGGGGTCTTGTTCTTGGTTCCTAGCGTTGGTACGTCGACAGGATGGTAGGAGGAACATTTCTTGAGTCGTATTCAACGTTGGTTTCTCGTTCTGGATTAACAAAGCTTCCAAAATTCGTAAGCGCCTGCTGTCCGTGGCGCTGCCGATAATTTTGGTTTTGGCGACGATGTCTGCCCGGCTAATTTGGGAGTTATGTCGCTATAGAGCATGATTTCTGATAGCACCTTTCTGAACGTGGCATGAGATCCTCTTCGAAAGTTTCATGGTAATCATACCTATGTATTTGCCGGGGCATCCTCGGACTGGGCATTGGTAAGAGTAGACTACATTTGTCTTCCTCAGAGGGTCGTTATCAGGGGGCGCTGGATTGTTCCTCATGATCAAGTTGCGAGTTTTTTCAGTCTGGTAATAGATGATGAGTTTCACTTTCGTGGTCTCATCAGTGGGTGAAACGTTGTTATTGATGATGTCTTTAATGGCCTTCTCATCCCGCTGATATTCGGCGTGCATGAGGCCTTTGTAGTAAAGTTTGATGTCTCTAGATCCGTTGGTGGAGGTTTCGGACCTATCTGTAGTTCTGTCGGACCCCTGGCTGGCGCTGTCGGACCCTTCCACCAAAGGGGACCCATACCACTTCTCTATAACTGTCCTCACTTCACGCTGGACTTGCTTGTTGCTGTAGCCGTTGTTGATGAGGACCTGTACGACCCTTTTCGGCTCCTTGTGGGTGTCAGTCCATGTCGAGCAGTGAGACAAGGCCCTGCGTACAAAGGCCTTGATGGTCGAGGCCCTGTAGCGGGCAGGACATTCACTTTCGCCATTTAGACACATGCCAAGATTTGTGGGCTTGGCGTAGACAGTGGTCTGGAATCCCTCGTTGGTGGAAGAAATCAAGACGTCCAGGAACGGGAGGCTGTTGTTAACGCTGTTCTCAAGGGTGAAGTGGAGGACGCTGTTGCCCTCAAAGGTCCTCCTTAGATTCTCGATGGCTTCGGTGGAAGTAGCTTTGATGAAAGTGTCGTCAATATAACGGAAGTAAACGAGGGGGCACTCGAGTTGGGAGAATACCCTCTCCTCTACTACTCCTATGTAGAAGTTAGCAAAGAGTACGCCCAAGGGCAAGCCCATCGCCACGCCATCCTTTTGTAAGTACAAGTGCCCACGATGAGTAGTGAAGGGGGTCCTTTTAGTGCAAATGGCAAGAAGGGTCCGAAGAGCTTGCTCTGGGATATTTAATTCAGGAGTCGTCTCGTCCCTGTAGACTCTATCGGCGATAAGGTCGATGGTTTCGTCGACAGGGACATTAGTGAACAAAGATTCGACGTCCATCGATGCTATGACCCCCTCGCCGCGGACGTCCTTGATCCTCTCTAGGAATTCGGCAGAGGAGGCCACACAGTGGCGGTCGGGGACATACGGCGTCAAAATCGTGTTCAGTTTCTTGGCCAGCTGGTATGTAGGCGTAGGGCATTGGCTGATGATAGGTCGGAGTGGGTTGCCTTGTTTGTGGGTTTTAACATTGCCGTAAAGGTAACCAGGTCCATAATCCCCCAAAATCATGGGTAGGTGTACGGCGTTAGTTGCAGCATTAATGGCCTCGATGGTACGATTTGCTTCCCTCTTGATTTCTTCAACAGGGTTGCTCGTGAGGCGCTCGAATTTTGTCAGGTCAGCGAGGGTGGCGTCCAGTTTCTCGTGGTACTCGAGGGTGTTGATGAGTACAAAGGCAGCTGTCTTGTCGGCCCGATGGACGGTAACCTCAGCAACTCGTTTGAGCTCTTTAGCAGCAGTTCTCATCTCCTTAGAGACGATGCCGCTGCTGTACCTGCCCCTATCAGTAAGGGCCTCGGCGAGCAGAAGCGGCTGAAGGGCGTCAGTCGTCCGGAGGGCACCACGTTCTTGGAGGTTGAGGATAGAATCTAGGAGTAATTCCATCTCCAGGCGTTTGTCGGTAGGTCTCGGTCGGGTGATGAAGTGGCAGTTGAGGCCCATCTTGAGAATCTGCTCCTGTGCTGGCGTAGGGACGTAGCTGGAGATGTTAATGTATTCCTGGTGGACCTCTGGGATCCGCAGCTTTCCGCCATTGAGGGTGACCAGCTTCTTCAAGATGGTCCTCCTCCTCTTCTTCAAGTCCTTCTCCTTAAGGACTTGTAGGGCATGGATGATATTGTTGGGGTAGCTCAAACCACCTCCAAGGTCCTCTTCATGGTTGGGGTTGTCGATATCGGGGCGTCCATCATCATGGGTGTCGTCATGAGGGTCGTCGTCATCAGGGGTGTCCTCGTCCTTGGGGTCGCTGTCAACCTCGAGGGGGATGCCAGTAGCTAGCAGGGCTTCTCCTCCATCCCTCAAGCTGGC
>NW_027172199.1:17500-27500 GCF_036898095.1 Palaemon carinicauda | reverse complement strand
CTGTGTATACATACTGCCAGTTTTCTTGGGGTGTATCTGTCTATGGGAGGGGGTTCTAGTTCCGATGCCCATTTGTACCATGTTGCAGAGGGAGAGCCATTCTCTATCCTCATATGTAGTTCCTTGATTAGGTTGTTCTTGAGCTGTGTCTTTATTTTGCTTTTGATTTGTTGCAGTGCAGGCTGTATGTGCACCTGTACATTGTGAATATGTTTGGTGCTTTTGGCTAGCTCATCAGCCTTTTCATTCCCTGGTATCCCGATGTGACTGGGGATCCAGTTTATAGTTACTAGTCTGTTTCTTTCATTATGTTGATGTAAGAGGATTTTAATGTCCGCTATCAGGGATTTGTTTTCTTTGTTTTTGTCCTGCTGTAGGGCCTGCACTGAGGATCGTGAATCAGTATGGATGACTACTGGTCCTTCCTCATTTTCAATAGAGTATTTTAATGCTTGCTGTATTGCGACAAGCTCTGTCTGCAGGGTGGAGACATTATTGGATGTTCTCCAGCAAGCTGTGAACTTGCAGGAGTGAACTGCCGCTCCTGCTGTTTGGGTTCCAGGATCTACTGTACCATCAGTATAGTAGATCTGTGCCCCTGTTGTTTCTACAGAGGTTATAGCTGCTTCTGCTGCGTTTCTAAGTTCTTCTATTGTGCAGTTTTCTTTTGCCCTTGGGAGTTTGGTGTAGTTGAATTTAGCAACTTGTTTTTTCCATGGTGGAATGTGTATAGTACTTTGTGCTGTGTCAGGTTTTAATTGTAGGATTGTTTCTGTAAGGCCAAGTCTTTTGATGTTATCGCTATGGTCTTTGCCATAAGAATTTGGGGTTTGTACTTCAGGATGTTTGGATAGTTCCTCTCTTACTCGTCTTTTGGTGATTGAGTCTCTGTCTGACAGGAACATCTTTGCAACTATGCTTGCATTTCTTAGTGCAATTCTGTCTTCGAGGGTTGGTAGTCCGGTTTCCAACCTTAGGTTGCAAAGTCTTGTCCACATTGGGGCTCCCAACATGAGCCTCATGGCATTGTTTTGAATCACTTCAATTGTGCTTTTTTGTAGATCTGTTAGTCCCAGGAGTGTTGGGGCGGCATAGTCTACTAGTGATCTGGAACAGGCTAGATAATATTTCTTTTGGACGTGTTCATTTGCTCCATCCTTGAGCCTGCACATATATCTCATAGCTGTATTTCTGGCATTTGTTCTTTCCTTGAGATATTTTATCTCTTGCTTGAAAGTGAGCTGTTTGTCTATTATTACCCCGAGGTATGTGTATCGGTCCACCCATTCTAGGGGTTCCATTCCTATTGTGAGTGGTTGTACGGGGTTTGGGGCTTTGGTTGTCATTGCTTTTGTTTTGGCAATGTTAATTTTGAGTCCAAGCTCATTGGATTTGTGGCTGATGGAATTGAGTGCTCTTTGCATTTTTATTGTCCTGACTGGCCCTCGAGCTATTACACATACATCATCTGCATAGATAAATATATTAACTCCTTCAGGTAGCTGAAGTGAGGCTATATTTTCCATGAGGATGTTGAAAAGGAGGGGGCTTAGAATTCCTCCTTGTGGCGTACCATTTTCCAATTCATGATATGTGGATATCACTCCTTGAAATTTGACTCTGGCTTGCCTTCCTAGCATGTAGTTTTCAGTCCATGCTAGTAGGTGTCCTTTGACTCCTTTTTTAGCTACTGATTGCAGCACTGCAACTGGGCTTGCAAGCTCGAAGGCTTTTTCAAAGTCTATGAAGACTATTGTTGCCTTGTTCTGATTTATGCAGCTTAATACATCTGTGATGCATTCAGAGGTTCCAATTCCCTCCTGATATGCATATAGCTGCTTGTTTAGGGGGCCAATTTTGTACTTTAATCTGTTTAAGACCATTTTTTCTCCTGTTTTTTCTATACAGTATACCAAGGCTATTGGCCTAGGATTTGTTGGATCCTTTGGCTTGGGGATTGGCTGTGTATCTTGTTGTCTCCAGGTTTGAGGCCTTATGTGCTCTAGGTGTGTTTTGTTTAGTAATCTTAGGAACGCAGTTTCTCCTGCTGGACCCATGTGTTTGATCATTGTGTAGGTGATTTTGTCAGCTCCAGGTGCAGTGTCTTTCCCTGTCTTTTGTACTGCTCTTAGCTCCTCAACTGTGTATGGGGTGTCTGTGTCATCCTGCTGAAGGCAGGCTGTGTTGATCTCTTCCCATCTTGATGGCGCCAGTTGCTCTTGTTGCATTCTGGTTTCGGGGGAGAGATTGATTGACAGTGTTCTGTTTGCAAAGGATGTTGCAATTCTTTCAGCCTCCTCATGTGGGTGTGGGTGTGTGGCAATTGGTGTCTTTCTCTTTTTTCCGGCTACTCTGCCTAGCCATTTCCAAAGCTGAGTTAGAGTGGTGTATCCTGACAGGCTTGAACACCATTCCATCCATTTTTCAATTCTGATTTCATGGATTCTTTCATTTGTTTCAGTTCTGACTGTTTGTAGTAGCTCTCTGTTTTCTACTGTGGATCTTCTTCTGTATATTTTTGTGACTCTGTTTAGTCTGGTTTTTAGTCTTCTGACTTCTGGGCAGTAGTACCAGGAGTCTTTGTAAGTTTAACTACCTTGTGTTGTTTTTAGTGGCATAGCTCTGTTGGCTGCATTGTGAAAGTCCTTAACTAGGTCTTTTTCTAGTCGATCTATGTCCTCTGGAGGAACGTAGCTGATAGCCCATTCCTCTATGGTTGTTTGAAAGCAGACCCAGTCTGCTAGGTCCTGGTTCCATCTTGGTGGGGGTGGTGGGATTGGAGGTAGTTGTTGTAAGTCCAATTCTGTCACTGTGGCAAAGTGATCACTTATCAGGGTCGAGTGTACTTGCCACTTGGTTAGATGTCTAATGGCTGTTGTGGCAAAAGTCAGATCCAGTCTTCCACCTCTTATGTGTGTAGGTTGCCCTGTGTTTAGGAGGGAGACTCCCTCAAATTCATCCAGGGCGAAAGCTATGTGTTCCCCTGAGGGGTTTGTCCTTGATGGGGATGATAGTATGGGGTGATGTGCATTAAAATCCCCGCAGATAATTGTTGGTGTTCTTTCTGTGTGAGCAAAGAGTTGAGTTAGTTGTAACTCTCCTGTATCCTCCCTATGTAATTTTCTGTATATGTTGTATATGTCTATTTTTTGATTCAGTAATGTTATTGTTACTGCTAGTGTCTCTATGTTGGTGCCACAGGGAATAGGGTTGTGTAACCTTGTTGTTGGTATGCTAGTTTTAACTAATGTAGCTAGGCCTCTGTCTGTGCCTATCTGTGGTGCGATGTAGGCATTGTAGCCTGGGATTTTTAGTTTCTTTCCGGCTGGAAGATTGGTTTCTTGTAGCAGGATGACATCTACATTCTCAGTTTTGCATACTGCAATTAGGGAGGAGATCTTTGATCTAACACCGGCTGAGTTCCAGTTCAGAACTCTTACTCCATGGTGTAGGTTGAAGAGTACTGTCTTGGGTCCCTAGGGGCAAAGGCAATTGCCTTGACCTCGGAGGATGAAGTGGATGAGGTGGATGGGGTGAGTGTGGATGATGGGATGATGGATGGGGTGAGTGGTATGATAGGTGCGGGGACTGAAGTAGAGGATGTGGAAGGTACGGGTGATTGAGGTGATGGAATGGTAGGTGGGGTTGGTGAGGAGTGAGAAGTGATCTCCTGGATAGCAAGAGAGGGGGATTGGGAGGACTTATTCTTGGAGAGCAAGTCATTTAGGACTTGTTCAATGCTGGTTGCAATTGTCTCAGCATTGATTTTTCCAGTCACGGCCTGTGTGACTAGTTCGGTCAATTTATCCTTTAGGACCGTGGTCTTTTTGAAGATGGTCCTGGGCAGTGGTTTTGGTCCTTCAGTTTGAGCCCTGGAGGTAGATCTGGCTCTGGGTTTTGATACTGATCTGGTTCTGGTTCTGGAGTTGGAGTGCCTGCTTAGCTCCTCCTGGGTGTAGAATCTCCTCCTGGGTAGAGGTTTGGGGGCCGCTCTTCCTCTTGATGGGTCCCTTTTGTCTTTGGGGAGGACAGCAATTACCCTTGCTACCCTTTCAGGGCATCCCCAGGCCATTGCAGTATGCCCTTTCTTGCAATTAGAGCACTTTTTCACAGTGGGTATTCCAGCAGCCTTCTTGTCAATGCACTCCTGTGTGGGGTGCTTAAGGCTGCAGACAGCACAGGTTGGGACCTTTGCTTGGCATTGGTCCTTGTGATGCCCATACTTCTGGCAGTTGTAACATCTGAGGGGATCTAGGTAATACTTGTTAACCCTGAAGCTGCCGAAGATGCCTAGATCAACTCTTCGTGGGTGTGGACCCTTAAATGTCACTAGTATGGCTTTGGTAAGGAAGCCTGCCTTGTTCTTCATGCGTTCTGCTGCAGTGATGTTGGGTAATTTAACTAGGTGGCTTTCCATCATGTCAGTTGGGTAGCCAACCACAACTGCTTTTTTTAATTTTTCCTCTTCTTTAAGCTCTAATAGCTTAATGTCTGAGGTGCTCCGTAAGGTTATCAGGGCTCTTGTGTCCCTGGTGGATATGGTCCACTGTCCTTGCCTGTTTGGTTTGGCAATCATTTGTATGTTTTTATGTTTGCTTTCAAAGGCAACAATAGCCTTGAACGCCTCTGATGGGTTTGCAGCTAAGACCCTGAAGAAATAGGTCTTATTTTCTCTAGCAGGCTGGTTGCTGCTTCCTGCGGTGAGGTTTCCTTGCTGGGTAGGCACATCATTCCCTGGTTGGCTCCTTCTAGGAAGTTTCTTCTTTCTCCTTACTTCCTGCCAAGGTAGGTTTCCTTCTCCATCAGAGTCGTTGTCAGCGTTGGTCCTCTTGCGGTTTGTTTGGTCCTGGTCCTGGTCCATTCGTTTTCGTTCCTCGTTCATCAGTTCCTGTTCGGCTTCCTTATCCAGTTCGGTTAGAAGGGGTTGCAGGTCGGGGTCCATCTTTATTTCACCAGTTCCCAGAGCTTCTAGCACGATTTCATAAAGTTCATTCCAAGATAAGTCCTTTATTTGAAGATGTGTGAGTATATGATCAGAGATCATACAGAGAGACAGACAGTGTGCCTGGTGGGGTTGTCCAACCCTTTAAGCCCTAGGGCCCCAAACAAAGTTATAGTAGGAGTTATAAGAATGAAATACAGAATCTGAAAAATGAATCACAAATTCGTTAGTTATATGGGGGATATGCTAACTAACCTATTGCTAGAGCAGTGCTGAAACTAACTCTTTTTAGCTAAGTACTAGCCTGCACAAATAGCTGTTGGGGAGCCTTCTTACTGCGTTCACGCACTAAGACGGCCCAGCAGTCTATTCCTGCAGGTAGGGAGGTTGGGGGTAATAAGCAAAACTCAGTGGAATCCTAAAAGTTTTTATTTGAGTTGATTCCTGACCCTATTTGAATACTGGCTTATTTCGCCAGTTACCAAGAATAAATACCTATTATTTAGCAAACAACTTGCCTTATAGGCGCCAAGCCTAACAGCCCTATGCCACTTGCCACAGACAGCAAGAGTGGGAGTTTTTGACCCTTTGGCCCTGCTTCTACTGGAGTTTTAAGACCACAACGGCTACCAGATTTTCCACAGGAGGATCTATTAGTAAGTTAAAATTATGTAGGTAGAGGCAAAGCTTAGCCTATATTGTCAATTTAGTTTCCCTTATATGAGGGGGCTGATTACAGCCAATTCAGGGGCAAGGCCCTTGTCAGAACAGCAACAAAAATCGTCGAAAAAACGGCGAAAATCGGCGACGAATTCGGCGAAAAACGTCGGCGAAATCGGCGATTTATCGGCGGGAGCGGCGGTCTCTTCAGGAGGCTGAATGTATCAGCCAAGTGAAGAGGGAGCAGGCAACAGTCGGCAACGGCAGAAGAAGTCGGCAGTCAGCAGGCAGGAGCAGAAGTGAAGGTCCTCTCTCAGTGGGATCTGAGTGAGAACGATAGGCTCTGGCTGGATCTGGGTCCTTATATATCCTGGCTCTGGTTCGTAGAGAGGGGCCTCGAATTTTGATTGGTCGAGCGGAGGTTGTAAGTTCGGGTGGCAGATGTACGACGAGCTCGGCTCGGCCTCCCAGGCTGAGAGGTAGGAAGGAATCCTGGATCCTGATTGGTCAGGACGCGCGTCGAGCCAGCCAAAAAGTCAGGCAGGCTCCTCTCTTACTCAGTGGACTGGGCTGAGAGAGGTATCCGAGCTCCCTAATTGGCTGAGGCGCGTGCCGAGACGGGCTCAAAGTCAGTCAGCCCATTCCTACGCTCAGCAGGCTGAAATTCCGGGCCATGTTCGCCGCCAAAATCATCATTCGGCCAGACAATTTCTCCATTTGTAGGGGTGTCAGGATCGGGGTTGCCATCATTCTGGGGGTCTTGTTCTTGGTTCCTAGCGTTGGTACGTCGACAGGATGGTAGGAGGAACATTTCTTGAGTCGTATTCAACGCTGGTTTCTCGTTCTGGATTAACAAGCTTCCAAAATTCGTAAGCGCCTGCTGTCCGTGGCGCTGCTGATAATTTTGGTTTTGGCGACGATGTCTGCCCGGCTAATTTGGGAGTTATGTCGCTGTAGAGCATGATTTCTGATAGCACCTTGCTGAACGTGGCATGAGATCCTCTTCGAAAGTTTCATGGTAGTCATACCTATGTATTTACCGGGGCATCCTCGGACTGGGCATTGGTAAGAGTAGACTACATTTGTCTTCCTCAGAGGGTCGTTATCAGGGGGCGCTGGATTGTTCCTCATGATCAAGTTGCGAGTTTTTTCAGTCTGGTAATAGATGATGAGTTTCACTTTCGTAGTCTCATCAGTGGGTGAAACGTTGTTATTGATGATGTCTTTAATGGCCTTCTCATCCCGCTGATATTCGGCGTGCATGAGGCCTTTGTAGTAAAGTTTGATGTCTCTAGATCCGTTGGTGGAGGTTTCGGACCTATCTGTAGTTCTGTCGGACCCCTGGCTGGCGCTGTCGGACCCTTCCACCAAAGGGGACCCATACCACTTCTCTATAACTGTCCTCACTTCACGCTGGACTTGCTTGTTGCTGTAGCCGTTGTTGATGAGGACCTGTACGACCCTTTCCAGCTCCTTGTGGGTGTCAGTCCATGTCGAGCAGTGAGACAAGGCCCTGCGTACAAAGGCCTTGATGGTCGAGGCCCTGTAGCGGGCAGGACATTCACTTTCGCCATTTAGACATATGCCGAGATTTGTGGGCTTGGCGTAGACAGTGGTCTGGAATCCCTCGTTGGTGGAAGAAATCAAGACGTCCAGGAACGGGAGGCTGTTGTCAACGCTGTTCTCAAGGGTGAAGTGGAGGACGCTGTTGTCCTCAAAGGTCCTCCTTAGATTCTCGATGGCTTCGGTGGAAGTAGCTTTGATGAAAGTGTCGTCAATATAACGGAAGTAAACGAGGGGGCACTCGAGTTGGGAGAATACCCTCTCCTCTACTACTCCTATGTAGAAGTTAGCAAAGAGTACGCCCAAGGGCAAGCCCATCGCCACGCCATCCTTTTGTAAGTACAAGTGCCCACGATGAGTAGTGAAGGGGGCCCTTTTAGTGCAAATGGCAAGGAGGGTCCGAAGGGCTTGCTCTGGGATATTTAATTCAGGAGTCGTCTCGTCCCTGTAGACTCTATCGGCGATAAGGTCGATGGTTTCGTCGACAGGGACATTAGTGAACAAAGATTCGACGTCCATTGATGCTATGACCCCCTCGCCGCGGACGTCCTTGATCCTCTCTAGGAATTCGGCAGAGGAGGCCACACAGTGGCGGTCGGGGACATACGGCGTCAAAATCGTGTTCAGTTTCTTGGCCAGCTGGTATGTAGGCGTAGGGCATTGGCTGATGATAGGTCGGAGTGGGTTGCCTTGTTTGTGGGTTTTAACATTGCCGTAAAGGTAACCAGGTCCATAATCCCCCAAAATCATGGGTAGGTGTACGGCGTTAGTTGCAGCATTAATGGCCTCGATGGTACGATTTGCGTCCCTCTTGATTTCTTCAACAGGGTTGCTCGTGAGGCGCTCGAATTTTGTCAGGTCAGCGAGGGTGGCGTCCAGTTTCTCGTGGTACTCGAGGGTGTTGATGAGTACAAAGGCAGCTGTCTTGTCGGCCCGATGGACGGTAACCTCAGCAACTCGTTTGAGCTCTTTAGCAGCAGTTCTCATCTCCTTAGAGACGATGCCGCTGCTGTACCTGCCCCTATGAGTAAGGGCCTCGGCGAGCAGAAGCGGCTGAAGGGCGTCAGTCGTCAGGAGGGCACCACGTTCTTGGAGGTTGAGGATAGAATCTAGGAGTAATTCCATCTCCAGGCGTTTGTCGGTAGGTCTCGGTCGGGTGATGAAGTGGCAGTTGAGGCCCATCTTGAGAATCTGCTCCTGTGCTGGCGTAGGGACATAGCTGGAGATGTTAATGTATTCCTGGTGGACCTCTGGGATCCGCAGCTTTCTGCCATTAAGGGTGACCAGCTTCTTCAAGATGGTCCTCCTCCTCTTCTTCAAGTCCTTCTCCTTAAGGACTTGTAGGGCATGGATGATATTGTTGGGGTAGCTCAAACCACCTCCAAGGTCCTCTTCATGGTTGGGGTTGTCGATATCGGGGCGTCGATCATCATGGGTGTCGTCATGAGGGGCGTCGTCATCAGGGGCGTCCTCGTCCTCGGGGTCGCTGTCAACCTCGAGGGGATGCCAGTAGCGAGCAGGGCTTCTCCTCCATCCCTCAAGCGGGCCCATTCATCGTCAAGGCGGACCCAAAAGGCGTAGAGCTCGTCCTTCAGGGCCTTCTTCTGCTGGAGTTGGCGTTGGAGGTTTCTTCTGTATGAATAGGTCCCGGGATCGTTCAAGGCCGACGGGTCTTGCAGGTGGATTTCTGTATATCTTGGTAGGAGACCCTCCTTCAAACAGGTGGAGTAAAATACTATGGCTGCATCGGCAGAATTCAATTCCTTGTCCAATTTCTCGGTTCTTCGGATAATTCTTTTTTCAGGATTGCTACATTCAGTTAGCAAGTTGGCGAAGCTCATCAGTGTGAAGGATACAAATCAGGTTAAGGCTGGATGTAATTAATACAAGTACAAGTAATACTCGAAAATTACAACAGGTAAAGTCAGGTGTGGGTTGCGACGCGTTTCGGAACAGCTTGCTCCGTCTTCAGGAGAGAAGTGAGGCTCTGGCTGGATCTGGGTCCTTATATATCCCAGCTCTGGTTCGAAGAGAGGGGCCTCGAATTTTGATTGGTCGAGCGGAGGTTGTAAGTTCGGGTAGCAGATGTACGACGAGCTCGGCTCGGCCTCCCAGGCTGAGAGGTAGGAAGGATTCCTGAATCCTGATTGGTCAGGACGCGCGTCGAGCCAGCCAAAAACTCAGGCAGGCTCCTCTCTCACTCAGTAGACTGGGCTGAGAGAGGTATGTAATTTTCAAGTATTACTTGTACTTGTATTAATTACATCCAGCCTTAACCTGATTTGTATCCTTCACCCTGATGAGCTTCGCCAACTTGCTAACTGAATGTAGCAATCCTGAAAAAAGAATTATCCGAAGAATCGAAAAATTGGACAAGAAATTGAATTCTGCCGATGCAGCCATAGTATTTAACTCCACCTGTTTGAAGGAGGGTCTCCTACCAAGATATTATTATTATTATTATTATTATTATTATTATTATTATTATTATTATTATTATTATTATTATTATTATTATTATTATTATTATTATTATTATTATTATTATTATTATTATTATTATTATTATTATTATTATTATTATTATTATTATTATTATTATTATTATTATTATTATTATTATTATTATTATTATTATTATTATTATTATTATTATTATAATTATCTTCCATTTCCATCTTTCACTGTCTCTTCAATTCTTGCGCCGGCCTTCCTTAAAAGGAGAGGAGGCAAGGAAAAGGTGGGCGGAATATTTTGAAAGTTTGCTGAATGTTGAGGATGATAGGGAGGCAGATATAATTGCTGTTCCAGGTGTTGAGGTGCCAGTGATGGGAG
>NW_027172198.1:0-77993 GCF_036898095.1 Palaemon carinicauda | reverse complement strand
GACAATATCTCACAGGAAAAATTATCAGAACTACGTTTATTCTTTTCATTGTTAAATATTAAAGTATCTTAGCTAGGATTTATCTTTAATAAATGTAAAACCTCTGACAAGTGATAGGTATGACATCTATATTCTACCAAATTGTGCTTAGAACTTTAGTTGTGGCCGGTTCAGTTAGCATACAGTACCAATTATAAGTTGTGTTAATCTCTCTAGAGACAATGAGTCAATAAAAAAAACTTTCCTATTCATGATATCTATTGTTTCTTAGTCATCAGTTATAATGAATACAATTATTATTATTATTATTATTCGAAATCCAGCTTTCATCACTAAAATTGTAGATGAAAAGTTATCTCTTTTTTCCCCCTACGATGCCATATCAAATTGTAAGGCTCCTATGATATTTTTACGTCATAATTCAGAATTTTGACGTATCTATGTAACCATAGTTTTCTTCCAAGAGAAGTAAAGTATGCCGAACACATTGCAGGGTTATTGCTACCCACCATACAGAAACATCAAACTTAGACTGATAAAGTAATGCAATATGGGATCCTATTTCAGATTAGTAATAATATAACAAGTTGTAGCTAATTATTATACTTTAATAATGACTCACATGGCTGACGTGCACAGCCCATCCCTGTTCATCTGACAGCAAAGCAATCCACTGCAGAGCAAGAACCCTTTGAGTGGTGCAAAGCAGCAGCTTTCTCTGCGGACACTTTTCAAAATAGTTGTATAGAAATCAAGTCGATATAGAAAATGTAGCTTGAGATAGGTACGTGTGTTAATAATGGTAAAACCAGAGTTTTGCCGTCCATAATAACAATAATAAATGTCACTCACATGCAGTAGTGAGTTAAGGGCAATAATGCTTCCATGTCATTTTAGAATCAATATTGTAATTTTGCCAAAGAAAGCCTATTATATCCAGATATCACAAATACTCGCATGAAATATCATATTTTACCACAAGAAGGAAAGAACAACGTTGGCTGTTTTTTTTTAGCACAGATGATCTGTTTAAGGCTCTTATAAATGCTGGCAAATTAAGACCCTTTACTCACGAACATTCTAAGAGGAAGATGTTTTAGTCTTGAAAAGAGTCTACACGGTGTAAAAGAGCTCGCTGAATATCAGAGACGAATAATGTAATTGTTTCAATATGTTCATTTTTCATTTTAGTATCATCATGATGTATATGAAAAAGAATCATTAGAACCTAAAAACCTTATTCCTTATTCCATATTTGTGATGTTTTATTCATACTTAATTCCCGGGTGCCCTCTATTTCTCCCGAGCTCTTTTTATTTACCCAGGCGCTTTTTAGTGTGACGATGCCGGCGCATTAGGAGTTGTGTCATGCTTCAAGACTGCCTAAATATAAGGCGTAGTCTAAGTGTTAAATGTCATTCAACATTAAAATTATACGTTAAAATATTATGAAATGAATTAAAAAATGAATTAAGCAAACATTGAGAGAGAGAGATAGAACCTGTATGTTATGGCACACTGTAAAATCCGGACGTCGGACGTCGGATGCCGTCCGGGAGAATAGAAAATCGCTTGTATCACCGGGAAAGACGCGAAAATACACCTCTCTTTTATGACTGGTAATGTTCACTGATAATTTCTGTTATTTTCCGAATAAATGTCCGAAAAATATTGATTTATTTTCATTTTATTGAGAATAATCTCAATCTGACGTCAACATTACACTATATGTAAAACTGCTTTTGTTGTATTTCTACTTGTAGTCTCATGTAACTTTTAAAATAAACTATTCTAACATGTTGTTTGTTTGGTCGAGACAAGTGCAATTAGGTTATCATTGTTGTATATTTCCTGGCAACTAAATGCAGGGTAAAGGGAGTGGTAGGCCCTTTCTCCTTATATTACTTTACAGCCGGGTAAATTCTTATCTTTGACTGCTGATTGGCGACGTCCGGCTTTTATCCTAACAGGGTAAAATAGCGAGCAGTTAAATAGTGTAATGTTGATGTCCGATTGAGATTATTCTCAATAACATGAAAATAAACAAATATTTTTCAAACATTTATTCGGAAAATAACAGAAATTATCAGTGAACATTACCAGTCATAAAAGAGAGGTGTATTTTCGCGTCTTTCCCGGTGATACAAGCGATTTTCTATTCTCCCGGACGGCATCCGACGTCCGACGTCCGACGTCCGGATTTTACACTGTGCCGTATGTTATTCATAATAAACGTAATATTAATCTGTATATGAAATACAACAGAAATCAGTGACTATATTATACACCATAATTATAATATATATGGACCATAATTTCAAGTCAAATACCATAATTTGGAGAGTCCTGTACCATAATCTGGGTTCGCCAGCATGGCAACCTTGACTATCCAAATCTCTTCTACTCACTAGGACTTGCTGCTATAAAACTTTCTCTACCACTTGCCCTGAGTGAAGGCAGTTGGAAAACAAACAGGGTTGAGACTTAGTCGCAGAGTAAGGTGAGGATATGGTTGGTTGCATGGAACGTAGCATCCCGGTAGGTAAGGGTACGGCTGCTGAGTTAGGTTAGATGGTGCTGTTGTGTTCTACGAGGAGCCGGTTTTTTTAAGTGCCAGAAGACCACGTTGGCAGGCCCTGTCTAAGGAAAAGTAAATTGACATCCATGCAGTCACGCTCTTTGGGCTGAGCGACTTCAACAAGCGTGCATTCTCCGTGTATCAATTGCTATGTCGGCTAAATTAAGAGCTAGGGCGAAAGCTCTGGGCAATCTGGGTGTGTTTGTGTCCAGTAGGAGCTTTTGTATATTAGCTGCTGCTCGCTTGTTATATGGACTTGTTGAAAATTCTCAATGATACTGCCTGCAGCATATAGTGATTGTTATTTCCTTTCCTCACTGGGCTATTTTTCCAACAAGGGATGTTGCTTAGATAGTAACAATGATGAAAGTATGCATTCAAAGTTTGCCAAATAAGGTTAGAAACTCTGAGTTTTGATTTTGCTAACTTATACGGTATATCATATTGAGGCTCGCATGCATATAAAATTAGAAGTTATATTTAGAGAGAGAGAGAGAGAGAGAGAGAGAGAGAGAGAGAGAGAGAGAGAGAGAGAGAGAGAGAGTGGGGGGCATAAGGACTGCCTTTGGAAACTTCATGTATTTCAAAATTGAACATCAAAATTAGTAGTTATACACATTTAATATTTTTATCATGAAATTAATTAAATGATAGTTATAAAAACCCCCCAAAATTTGCTTTTGATAACATAAATGATGCAAATTTTATATAATATTAAACATGATTTAATTACACGATGAGGAAAGTGGAGGCTATGGCTGGAACCCTTCTAATCTTTAGTATTTACTGTGTTAATCAAATCCTTTGCAAAGAGAATTAAGGAAATCTCTTGAATATCGCTTGCTGTATTACTCAGATTATTTGAGTATTTCATCATCCAATAATGGAATACATGATCTATTTCTGATTGGTTTCTAAGGCACATGGCCAATTTTATCAGTCAAAAAATGAACGCTTTAAATGTTTGGTTGATGTATAACTACAATCTATCCTGGCCTATTCCAAGAAAGCATGTTGTATAAGATCAAAATGGACATTGTTGTATCTTGGCTGAAAAAGGTAATCTTAGTTACTAAGCTACAGGTAATATCCGACTTTGCCAGTTTTTGGTGAATATAGTTGACTGGGAAAAGCCTAAACTTTACTATGACTTGTCAAATTGATTTACTTTATGGAGAAATTTTATTTGTGATGGTCTGAAATACGATGTGAAGCTATTGTAGTTTTACAATTTAAGAAATATCATGATTTAAATTTACCTTGCTAGTTGAGAAGGAAACAGAGTTGAGACTTAGTCTGAGGGTAAGCTAAGAATACGGCTATTAGGTTAGATGGTATTCTTGTTGTTGTCTTTTAAATTGTAGTTCTTCAACCATACCATAAGTTATGAAATTTGACACGCATTTAACAAGTTAAAACGAAAAAACACATTTTAAAGTGGAAATAAACACCACCTAATCTATTCCAGGAGCTGTATCCTTACTGCTCCGAAGGCTACGCCCCCTGCAACCCCCCTTAGAATGCCCTATGCTTATCTTACCCTATGCATATGTCTCAGCTCTGTGTTTGTTTCCTAACCGGCTTCACTCCTGGTTCTTAGCTTTATATTATTGCATTTCAGAGCAAAATAAACATCAATACTGTATCCCCAAAAAGAAAATTGATTTAATAATAATAAAGTTTATGCCTGCCCCAAACGAACCACATTCACCCTGCAGAATTGAGGGCTGTAATGTCATATCAGCTGGTTAGTGATGTTCTTGTAGTGATGGAGTTGGTTATTGACAAATTAGGAGGTGTCTCAACAGTGACCCAGGGCAAGGTATGTTTTGGCACCTTTGATGTTGCTTTAGGCTTGCCTCACATGAGAGGATTTTTTTCCATACAAGAAAATGTTTGCTTTTCGGACAGCATGTCTTCACTGGATCAGATTTTTCACAAGTGGTCTTGTTGTTTCTGTACATCATTACACCAAAACTATGTGGGTTACCACACAGCTAGTAGATCACTGCTATTAAGAAGAGCTTCCGAACAGGCATCGTGGGAAGGGCTTCGTTGATTTCTAATCAGAGCACTCGTCTAAAGTGACCCTCAGTTTCTCAAGAAATTGAGCATAGACTTAGTGGTGAGAGGGATGAGTTCCCTTTGAAGACACAGTCTTTCATTCTGTGTTTGCTGGATGCAGTCATGTGGTTTTGGAAAAACTGTATTATTGACAAATATGTTGTGATAAGAAGCTTTAGGGTTGGAAGACAGAAGTGGACAGGTAGATTGTCAAAGAGATTTTAGTTCCATGGAAAGACGAGGCTAAGGGGATTATCTTTTCTCTAATGGTGATAGACCGGTGAGAATGTGTCTCTTGTGGATTTTAATCTTATAGGTTAGTTTTGACAAAATAGTGTGGCCAAATCAACTAGTGAACTGTAAGGGCCAGACATTTTTCTCTGTAAGACTGAAATTTAGGTTGAGCTTGGCACCATAGATTGTGCCCTAAGATATTAAAAACTATTGAATCAAGATGGAAAAATTAAGAGCGTAACCAGTTCTTATAAAGATGAATCGATAGCCTTTACTGATGTGGTAATTAGGCACTTGATGACATTTGGATTCATTACAAAGTCCCCTGAGTTACTCGGTAGAAGAGCTGTTTTAGAATTGCAAATGCTAAGAATTGAAAAAGTTAATGTTTCAGAGGAGTAATAAGGTCCCTGAAGTTACAGATAGGCTTACAAGGGAGGAATTATTTTCAGTTTTTGTTACGTAGGTGGGTCATTATTCTATAACTGGATGGTTTGGGCTCACTTCACGTGAGTGGATTTTTTGCCTACAGGAAAATACACGCTTGTTAGGAAGCATGTCTTCACATAAGTAGATTTTTCAAGAGAGGTCTCGTAGTTCCTATAAGCCAATACATCAAAAGCGCACGTCCTAGCAGTGCACACAGAGAGTAAATCCTTTACGCTCGGAAACTCTTTGAATCGAGCAATGAGTGAAGTGCCTTTTTGATCTTCATTTATTTCTAATCTTCCTGGTATCGAACCTTTCATGTGAAGAGTTGCATTTAGCTACATGTTATGAAGATCCTCGAGGTGAGCAGTCCATGTTGATAATTAGTGAGGAAATTGAGAGAGTAAAGCTGGACAATCCTATCAGAGGAAACTGAAATAGGGAGCTGTAGAGATTATAATTAGGAGACTTTTGGGAATATTGGATGAAATGATCATAAAGTTTGGATCAAGTATCATGGTTTAGGTGGTGCCTACTGAGAAAAGTAAAAGCTGATATTCTGATGAGAGTTAAGAAGAGTTGGTTGGTGAGTAATGTGCAAGTCCTGTAGTTGTTCTAACAGAGTTGCTAAATGAACACCTTATGAGAATTGAGAGAACACTCTATTTAGCCAAAAAGTTGGATACTGAAGTTTCCTGAGAATGTGTGAAGAATGTGTTTTGTGTTGTGATATTTTTCCGTCTACAGATCCTCACTCCTGTGATGCAAAAAGTAGGTGAATTAAGTGAAGTGACACCACCTAGCTATTGATGTTACTCATTACAGACAGATAATTTATATAATTTATTAGTGGTTGACTGTGGTCCAGGTGATTCTGGAAAAGAAAGGAAGCTAATAGGAGGTTTTTCAGAGTTAAATCTTCCTAGAACTGAGCTGCGATCCTGGAGCATAGCTTAGTCGCTGCAGGTTGCACATAGTCGACGGTTGACAGAGGTTTGGTCACGTCTTGTTCTCCCTTGGTTACACATGGTTGAGGAAAAGTCTTCTCTCAAAAAAAAATTCATTGCTTGATTTCTTTATACGTTAAAACAAAACCGAGCCTGGTCGCAAGGATTTTGCCTGTAACCATGGAAGACTATAGCTGCGATCACAGTCGCACGTGGTCGTGTATGATTTTTCTAGATCTTACTCTATGAAAGGACTACTTAAAGAGAGATACTAAAGAAATATCAAATAAGTTGAATAATATCTATTTGGAAAGAGAGCCAGTTGATGAACTATCTATCATCGGAGAATGGTATGTTGGAAAGGCCCTTAAAGTTAAAAGTAAAAGTGTGCAAGCTGTGAAGCTGTCTGTGTAGGGGGTAACTAATGATAATGAATTACCTGAAGCAGAATGAAGCACTTTTCTGAAGCAGAATGAAGCACTTTTCTGCACCTACTACGTTACATCAACTGAAGTAGTGTGGATACCATAATCACAGTGTTTTGGAGAGAGCAACGAGGAACCTGGATCTGAGAAGACCAGGAAACAAACACTTCTTAAAAATAGATTTAAATCTGTTTTGATATAAAATTATTATTTTTCGGATTATTTTCATATCATAATATTGTTTAGATAAATATTAAGCAATTTCATGTCATTATTATTGAAAATTTTCGTAGAAATTCTGTAAATTTTAATGTTTGAAATACAGTTTGTTTTTTTCTGAAGACGCTGAGGTTGATGGATCTTATCTGTTTTCGGACATTATCTTTTCTGAGTAAAAAGCATCTGTGTGCTTTTCCTAGACTGGGTGAATCATAATGGTATGATGCCAGACAGCAAAGTAGATTCCTGCCTGTAATGTCATATAGTGGAAACATAAAATTAGGTTTTGATATCAAATAGGGATACGAAAGTTATGTTGGGAGACTTCAAGAGAAAATCTGAACTTTCTTACAACGCTGAAGAAATGGATACAAAATGGAAAAAAAACTTCATAACGTGAGATACTTTTTGTTCGTTATATGCCAATTTTACTCTCTTTTTATAATGTCAATATTTTTCTTATATTTTTATTATATTGACAGTAATTGTGTAGAATATTCTTCCTTTTTAATTTCTTTGTTGGAACCTGTTGTTTGAGGGTATCCTTCGAATGTAAGTCAGGACAATTAAAAAAAGAGTTTAATTAAGGGTCATTAATAACTTGACAAAATAATGAACTGGTTGCCTTCCAGAATCTTTCTTCCCAGCTTGACCTATTGAAACAACTTCAGCTTTATCATAGTTATATCTAGAAAAATGGTTATTATTGTACTGTATTACAGGACAATGTAACCTACGGAAAAAAACTGAGTTTTTCCATAGAAAAAAAATTCCGCTGTCTTCGAAAATGACACTCGTTTCATTCGCAAATGAATAGTTTCAGAAATATATATATATCTATATCCTACAACAATGGGGGACCCCCAGGTGGAACTCGGGGTTTTGGGTGGGGAAAACATACTGGGGAAACGGTATATAATGGTAAAACAAGCATTTCCTTCTCTATACATTACCTTCTTGGATGTGTAATAAACCGTTGAAAAAATACGGTAATATTGAGCAATCTAACATTAGCAATGTTAGTGTAAGATGCTAACATTAGCAGTATTTTCATTTATTTTTTGTTATTCTACAGGACGGTTGTAATCGCTCTCGTTCGTTCGTTTTTTTTATGTAGCAGGTTTTGACCTTCTGCACATAAACTCCTCCTCCACCAATTGAATTTCTTCTTCTTAACCGCCAAATTTAACTATTCGACCACACCCGCTTTACCCAAGTATATGACTTCATCCAGTACAATTATACCTTTCCTTTTATGTAATAACCTCATATACATATTACATATGACCCCACAATTAGTTGTTTTATTATCCGATACCTTATAAAATTACCTCATTTTATATTCCCCTTAAATATTATTTATCATACACTCCATTTTATCTTACTATATTACTTTTATACATTTTGTTATTACCTTGTCATGCCCCGATTTCACATAAATACTTGCTCTGGATAAGTTTCCCATTCTAGTTCATTCGTGTGTACTCTCTAGACTTCGTTGCTTTTCTGTTAACCAATCACGAACCCATACGTATGGAAAGTTTCCAGAGAGCGGGGCGGTTAATTTCTCCCTACCCCCTTCCCTTATCTCTTCAATTGGTCTCTTCATACCCCTTCCAACAAATCCTTTTCCATGGAAACCTTTGTCCTAGTCAGGTCTTTGTTATTTCAAGTGAGTATTGTTTTTTCGTATTTTGCGATGGAAGTTATAGAAAAAATTAAAAGCATTTGCTAAATTTCATAAGCAATTTTTTGATACGTCAACTAATGTTGATAATTTCCTTAAATCACATAATGTAATACCCCAACGTTCATAGTGTCCCAAGTGCCGTTCATAGAAGTTAAGACGTCACAGTCTCAACACCCCGGTGAGCCACAAGTTTTGTCCTCCGGGTCATAAAAGTAAGCAATTAATTTCTTTGATTTAAATGTTTTTAGCGTGCGCAGCTCAACATTACCGCTTGCCAGTACAAGTTTGTGACCTGGGAAGGGTGTCCAGGAACTTGCCCCCGGGTAGGGGTTGTGACCTGGGAAGGGGGTCTGGGGGCTTGTCCCTGGCCGGGGTTGTTACCTGGGAACTACTAGGTTAGGTGAGGAGGGTTTGTTAACTTTTGTACCCTTTTATATAGTGTGTAAAGGGTAGCCTACATAGAAAAATACTTTAAAATACATATTAGCGTAGCATTCTTAAAAATTTCAACAGGAAATATATGTTTTCCTGTAAAAAAAAAACCTGATTTTACCGGTTTTCAGCTTCATTTCATCTGCAACAATAGCAACCAGTTCGGCTACTTGAAGTTAGTCGAACTGGTTGTTCTGTTGGTTTGCGGTTGAAATGAAGGTCAAATTTGGTTAAATCACGTCATTTCCTACAGGAAAACATATATTTCCTTTTCAAAATGAGAATCTGTAGTACAGTAAAACTCTACTGAATTTAGTAAGTATGGAGATAGTAACAGAGTAGGAGATTTGGCATTGCTAGTGAGAATAAAGATCTATGAAACAGTAGTTATACCTAGAATATTTGCAAACAATGAGACATGGGGTGTAATAAAAGAAAAAGAAAATGAAAGAACTAGAAAGTATAAGCACAGAATTATGAAAGGAATGTTTGAACAAGTTGCTACCACACCTTACTGGGGGGTAAAGGCAGAAACAGGAATATGGTCAGTTAGAAATAGAATAGAGTATAAAAAAGGTGATGCTATTTCATAACATCATAACATCAGATGACAAACATCTAGTTAAGGAGGTTGTGGAAGATCAAATAGGAGAACCATATGGAGAATGTTAGGGAAAAGCATCATATAAATATGCAATGAATATGATATTAGAATTGAAAAAGTAAGAGAGTATAAAAAGCAAGAACTCAAAAAAGAAATAAAAAGTAAAGGGGTAAATAATATTAAAAGAAAAATTGAAGAAAAGAAAGCAGAGAGGACCAAACTGAGGTTTGTGAATAGTAATGGTAGAAGAGATTACAAAGGAGAACAGGTTAAACATACTAGAACTTAAGAGAAAACTATAGAAACAGGAATGAAAAGATAGACTCCAGGGGTTTGTGTAATTTGTAGGGAGGCAGAGGATACTAGTGAGCATATTCTTATCTAATGAGTTAAGGAAATTTAGAAACAATAACATAAAAATAGGGAATTTAGGAACCTCAACTAAATAGGCTGCCCGGTATATTGGAAAGGCCTTTGAAGTTAGAAGTAAAAGTATGCAAGCTGTGTAGCTGTCTGTGTAGGAGGTAACTAAGGATAATGAACTATTTGCAGAATGAAGCGCTTTGCTGCACCTACTACGCTTCATCAACTGTAGTAGTGTGAATCCCATAATCACAGTGATAGAGAGCAGCGAGGAACCTAGAACTGAAAAGACCACATATAAACACTTCTTAAAAATGGATTTGAAACTGTTTTGAGGTATAATTACCATCATTTGGCTTATTTTTAAATCATGATATTGTTTATATGAATATTTTGTAATTTTATATGATAAATATTGAATATTTACATAAAAATACTCTTATGTAAATTTTAATGTTTATGTATTGTATAATTATTTTCCGAAGGGGATGGAAATTATTAGAAATGTCTCTTCACTCATGTTTTATTATCTTTGTCAGGTAAAAAGCTCTTGTGTGCTTTTCCTAAAAAGGGCTAATCATAATAATATGTCAGAAAGCAAACTAGTTATCTGGCTGTAATGTCATATAATGACAACACAAAAGTATATTGTGATAACAGGTAGAGAAATGAAAGTTATATTTGGAAACTTTAAGTCAAAATCTGTACTTTCTTACGGAAGAAATGGATACGAAATGGAAAAAATTACTACATAGGATACTTCTTTTATATAATCCCATTATATTTCTTATATTTTTCTTATATTATCGGTAATTGTGAAGAATATTTCTTTTTCTTCTATTTTTTTTTTTTTTTGGAAACTTGTAATTCCGGGAAAGTCTCCCTCTACACCATTTAAGGCGAAGGTTAGCATCGGAGGAGAAAGAGCAAATGATCTCTCAAGGCATAAACAACCTGGTAAAGACTCTGATGATGATGTAGTTCACAAACCTTTACTCTGAATAGAAAAGTGTCCTCTTGTCATGCCGTTTCACACCTGACTTTTTACCAAACTCTTACCTTCGTCAATAGTCCTTACTTAACTCGGAGGCACCATTCAATTTAAGACTTATCCCTGGCTAGCCTATCTATAACAAACCAAGCCTTGACATAGGCTAATACCGTGTACATCATAGGTATAGGCTAATACTCTAAGCCTAGACTTAGAGTTATGTTGACTCTTGCTATGTGGAGAATTTTTTTTTTATGTTCTGAGTGGGAACTTAGTCCGGGAAAGTCTCCTTAGGACAGTTACATAAAGTTCAACAGGGGAGGATAATGAGCACTTACTCTCGGGGCACAAACGCACTGCTAATACTTTACTGTCACAATTCACTAACCATCACTCTTAAATACAAAAGGGGGAAGTTTACTGTCCAGAGGCCAGAGAACTTCACACGTAGAATATAAGTAATTTATGGCCTACTCTAGCTTTGTCAGGTCTATAGTCATCTCATTCTCAGGCTCTGTTCCGACTCCGTCCCAGCTACCCCAATGAGATGCTGGACAGGTATTTTACGTTAATGTAATTAGACAAAATCCAAAATGGGAGCAATGATGTAAAGTAGTTTAAAAGTTTAAAGATAAGGATCTTTACCTTCGAAGCAAATATATTAATGCAAAGTTCCTCGCTGTTACCACCTATAGACTTACTTAGGTTTACTCTTTAAATATTGGGTATTTTGTCCCGTGATCAACTATTCAATTTACACATTAAAATAAATGAGGGAGAAAAATACGAAAGAGGTTTAATTAACCTAATATTGATTTATTCACAAATTTACATTAAAAAAAAAACTGACATTTTAACAGCACAAAAAAATGGTATCAAAAGAAATGCAATTCAAATAATGAAAAATGGTTTAGACATGTGGTCTACAATAATTAATAATCAAAATGGGGTCGGACACGTGGCCCATGTGACCCAGAGACTGTGCTAGTCTCCAAGCAAGAAATAATAACGAAAAAATATTTACAAACAATCCCACCACACACTCAGTCCGAATAGTGTAAAAGCCAGGTTCCCTATCAAGTTAAAATTAGTCAAAGCTAAGAAAAAATGGGGTAAAACTAAATGGCCATTGTTGTAGTACCTGCACTCCTTTGAAGATTAGTCCTATGCCCGTGATGGCTGTTGACCTGGTTGCACTTTGCACTCTTTACTGGCCCACCCTAGAATCCTCGTTTGTGGCAAGAGGTTTCCAGGTTCCACTTCTTCACTGTCTCCAGCCGGCAGCCATAGAACTCCTTGGTGAGTCACGTTTTGGGGGAGGGGGGTGAGCCAGAGGTGCACAGGTTCACTGACCAGGCAGTTCAGTAGGCCAGGGCGGCTTCTAATCGAATGGGCCGACACTAAGGTCGAGGAGATCACCTGGTTTCACCTTGCCAAACAAGTGACGGTCATGATGCGCACGGTAATTCATTGGGGGTGCCATATCGGGACTTCAGGACAGGGCAATGTATGGTTGCAAGGAGTGCAGAGGAGGCAGGATTTTGTACTAAATATTTTAGAGAAATCTTGCTGCTCTAAGGGTGTTTATATATACAATAATCCTACCTATTCTGGTTTGCTAAAAAATAATATTCTAGCCCTGGATAGGTACGCTCCTCGGACACCCCTTTAAGGGTATACTCGGTCGCGCGCGACCCAGACGCCAAAAAAAATTCTTGAAAAATCAGTTTTTGCAGTAACCTCCTTTTTTCTTTTGCCAAAAAAAAACTTCAATGAATGCTTAAAACAACTGTAAAGATAAATACTACTCATCTGCAGAAAAACTATTTATTATAAATATTTTTAAAAATTAAGTAGAAAAAAAGACCTTACATAAAAATTCATAAAAAAAAAGTTATACATATATAAACAAATCCTTTTAGGAATTGATTCTTGAATGTTTAGGACACATCTTGATGTATTTTGGATGAAGTCAGACCCATGGAGGTGAAGATCTGAAATGAGAAAAAAAGGGTAACTTTTTTTGGCCAAAAAAATTTGTCCAAATTTCATGAATTTTTTGGGGTACCCAAATGAAATAGGAAGTGGCTAATTTTTTTAGGGAATAAACATATGTTATCCTAAAGTCGAAATATGTAAAAAAATCTTCATTATTTTGTAAATTACATTTTTATCAGGTTCCTACGGGCCAACCAAGGGAAAGGCCCGTGCCAACAACAAGTGTTGGCTTTAATACCCCAAGAAGAAGATATCAGGGGCCATATCTAAAGGTAATTTTTTGAGTACTTAGAAATTTCTTAAAAAAATACATATATTTAATATATAATATGATATTTATGCAGATAAAAATATACCAAAATATCACAAATTCTATAGGGAACAAGAATATATATAGATAGGGCAACTTACGCTTCGGATATGTCCACAAAATGGCCGCCAACCACACTGACTCAGACTCCCTAATCTGCCACTTGAAATGTAGGAAGGGTATGTCAATTTCAAGGTGTTATTTACTAATCTAATTATTCTTGGATATGCATAAAAATTGTATGGTGGGTTGCTGGATAATTGTCGATTATTTTACGACTATAAAATTAAAATTCTGACCCAAAAAAAATTTTTTGAAGGGAAATAAAATCGAAAAAAAAAAATGTAAAACAATATAATATTTTAGCTAAAAAAAATTTGATGATATTCAATCAAAAAAGAAGTAAACAAAATTTTCCGACAAATAAACATCTAGAGGAATCATTACTCTGTGATAGTTCCTTAGTACGTAGTAATTTTGAAAGAAATGGGAAAAAACGAAAAAGTGGCAATCGCAGGAAAATGGAACACATACCTATATATACGCCATATCTGACTAAAAATAAAGATAGGCATGGGTAGCCAGATCATCTAGAAACACTTTCCAACATTATAAAAATACAAGTTTTGCGACACTACTTGCCAATTCCTTACGGTAACATGACTAAGCAAAAAAATGCAAAACAAATAAAAAGGGGCACTCGCGGAAAAATGGCCAACATTCTAATATACGGCATTTCAGAAAAAAAAAAAATTTCAGCCACGTACTAGGCAAACCATTAACCCTGGATAGGTACGGTGGGTCGTTTGCGACCCCGAGCGTCAAAAAAAAACAGGTTTTTTCTCACGTGACTCACCCCCGTGACTGAATTTGTGGGTGATCGACCTGCAGGAGGTGTCTCCCCTACACGCTCTAGTAGTGTCCAGATGTGCATTGCTGTAGCTGTACTCCTTCCCCGATTTCTGAGACGCGTCGGGGTCGAGCGCGACCGAGTTTACCCTTCTAAGGTAGTTTGCATAATTATCAAAGTTATTACGTATTATGAAATTGTCGTAGAATGGTGCAACTTGTATAGGTTATCAGTTGTGGAAAGTCTTGGTGGATTGTTTGGCTACCATGTGCATGATTTTTTTTTTTAGTTAAAATGTCGTTCATCACCACGAGGACCATTTTACCGAGAGTGCCCCTTTTTCCATTTTTTTTCATTTTTTTGCCAAGTCATTTTTCCGTAAGATATTGCCAAATAGTGTCGTAAAACTTTTGCTTGTTTAGTGTTGGAAAGTGTGTCTAGATGATCTGGCTACCCATGCGTGACTTTGTTTTTGTCAGATACGACGTAGTTATTGGTATATTGGGTATTTAACTGCGGTTACCAATTTCTCTTTTTTTTCAATATTTGTAAAAATTACTACGTAGTAAGGAATTGCCGTATATTATTCATTTTTTTTTCATGTTTATGTGTTAGAAAGTGTGCCTTGATGGTTGGGCTAACACGTGCATGTCTTTTTTTTTATCTGAGATGCCGTATATTAGAATGTCGGGCATTTTACCGCGAGTGCCCCTTTTTCATTTTTTTTCATTTTTTTGCCAAGTCATTTTTCCGTAAGATATTACCAAATAGTGTCGTAAAACTTTTGCTTTTTTAGTGTTGGAAAGTGTGTCTAGATGATCTGGCTACCCATGCGTGATTTTGTTTTTGTCAGATACGACGTAGTTATTGGTATATTAGGTATTTAACTGCGGTTGCCAATTTCTGTTTTTTTTCAATATTTGTAAAAATTTACTACGTAGTAAGGAATTGCCGTATATTATTGATTTTTTTTTCATGTTTATGTGTTAGAAAGTGTGCCTTGATGGTTGGGCTAACACGTGCATGTCTTTTTTTTTTATCTGAGATGCCGTATATTAGAATGTTGGGCATTTTTCCGCGAGTGCCCCTTTTTATTTGTTTTGCATTTTTTTGCTTAGTCATGTTACCGTAAGGAATTGGCAAGTAGTGTCGCAAAACTTATATTTTTATAGTGTTGGAAAGTGTTTCTAGATGATCTGGCTACCCATGCCTATTTTTCTTTTAGCCATATATGGCGTATATATATGTATGTGTTCGATTTTCCTGTGATTGCCATTTTTTCGTTTTTTCCCATTTCTTTCAAAATTACTACGTACTAAGGAACTATCACAGAGTTATGATTCATTTATATGTTTATTTGTCGGAAAATGTGCCTTGATGGTTTGCCTAGCACGTGGCTGAAATTTTTTTTTTCTGAAATGCCGTATATTAGAATGGCCATTTTTCCACGAGTGCCCCTTTTTATTTGTTTTGCATTTTTTTGCTTAGTCATGTTACCGTAAGGAATTGGCAAGTAGTGTCGCAAAACTTATAATTTTATAGTGTTGGAAAGTGTTTCTAGATGATCTGGCTACCCATGCCTATCTTTTTTTTTTAGCCAGATATGGCGTATATATAGGTATGTGTTCGATTTTCCTGTGATTGCCATTTTTTCGTTTTTTCCCATTTCTTTCAAAATTACTACTTACTAAGGAACTATCACAGAGTAATGATTCATTTAGATGTTTATTTGTCGGAAAATGTGCCTTGATGGTTTGCCCAGCACGTGGCTGAATTTTTTTTTTCTGAAATGCCGTATATTAGAATGTTAGCCATTTTTCCGCGAGTGCCCCTTTTTATTTGTTTTGCATTTTTTTGCTTAGTCATGTTACCGTAAGGAATTGGCAAGTAGTGTCGCAAAACTTATATTTTTATAGTGTTGGAAAGTGTTTCTAGATGATCTGGCTACCCATGCCTATCTTTTTTTTAGCCAGATATAGCGTATATATAGGTATGTGTTCGATTTTCCGGTGATTGCCATTTTTTCGTTTTTTCCCAATTCTTTCAAAATTACTACGTACTAAGGAACTATCACAGAGTAATGATTCCTCTAGATGTTTATTTGTCGGAAAATTTTGTTTACTTCTTTTTTGATTGGATATCATCAAATTTTTTTAGCTAAAATATTATATTGTTTTACATTTTTTTTTTCGATTTTATTTCCCTTCAAAAAAATTTTTTTGGGTCAGAATTTTAATTTTATAGTCGTAAAATAATCGACAATTATCCAGCAACCCACCATACAATTTTTATGCATATCCAATAATAATTAGATTAGTAAATAACACCTTGAAATTGACATACCCTTCCTACATTTCAAGTGGCAGATTTGGGAGTCTGAGTCAGTGTGGTTGGCGGCCATTTTGTGGACATATCCGAAGCGTAAGCTGCCCTATCTATATATATTCTTGTTCCCTATAGAATTTGTGATATTTTGGTATATTTTTACCTGCATAAATATCATATTATATATTAAATATATGTATTATTTTACGAAATTTCTAAGTACTCAAAAAATTACCTCTAGATATGGCCCCTGATATAAATGTAATTTACAAAATAATGAAGATTTTTTTACATATTTTTATTTTAGGATAACATATGTTTATTCCCTAAAAAAATTAGCCACTTCCTATTTCATTCGGGTACCCCAAAAAAATCATGAAATTTGGACACATTTTTTTGGCCAAAAAAAGTTACCCTTTTTTTCTCATTTCAGATCTTCACCTCCATGGGTCTGACTTCATCCAAAATACATCAAGATGTGTCCTAAACATTCAAGAATCAATTCCTAAAAGGATTTGTGTATATATGTATAAACTTTTTTTTTATGAATTTTTATGTCAGGTCTTTTTTTTCTACTTAATTTTCTAAAATATTTATAATAAATCGTTTTTCTGCAGATGAGTAGTATTTATCTTTACAGTTGTTTTAAGCATTCATTGAAGTTTTTTTTGGCAAAAGAAAAAAGGAGGTTACTGCAAAAACTGATTTTTCAAGAATTTTTTTTGGCGTCGGGGTCGTTCGCGTCCGAGTATACCCTTAAAGGGGTGTCCGAGGAGCGTACCTATCCAGGGTTAAGGCACATTTTCCGACAAATAAACATCTAAATGAATCATTACTCTGTGATAGTTCCTTAGTACGTAGTAATTTTGAAAGAAATGGGAAAAAACGAAAAAATGGCAATCACAGGAAAATCGAACACATACCTATATATACGCCATATCTGGCTAAAAAAAAAGATAGGCATGGGTAGCCAGATCATCTAGAAACACTTTCCAACACTATCAAAATTTAAGTTTTGCGACACTTCTTGCCAATTCCTTACGGTAACATGACTAAGTAAAAAAATGAAAAACAAATAAAAAGGGGCACTCGCGGAAAAATAGCCAACATTTTATTATACGCATTTCAGAAAAAAAAATTTCAGCCACGTGCTAGGCAAACCATCAAGGCACATTTTCCGACAAATAAACATCTAAATGAATCATTAGTCTGTGATAGTTCCTTAGTACGTAGTAATTTTGAAAGAAATGGAAAAAACGAAAAAATGGCAATCACAGGAAAATCGAACACATACCTATATATACGCTATATCTGGCTAAAAAAAAAATAGGCATAGGTAGCCAGATCATCTAGAAACACTTTCCAACACTATAAAAATATAAGTTTTGCGACACTACTTGCCAATTCCTTACGGTAACATGACTAAGCAAAAAAATGCAAAACGAATAAAAAAGGGCACTCGCGGAAAAATGCCCAACATTCTAATATACGGCATCTCAGATAAAAAAAAAGACATGCACGTGTTAGCCCAACCATCAAGGCACACTTTCTAACACATAAACATGAAAAAAAAATCAATAATATACGGCAATTCCTTACTACGTAGTAAATTTTTACAAATATTGAAAAAAAACAGAAATTGACAACCGCAGTTAAATACCCAATATACCAATAACTATGTCGTATCTGACAAAAACAAAGTAACGCATGGGTAGCCAGATCATCTAGACACACTTTCCAACACTAAAAAAGCAAAAGTTTTACGACACTATTTGGCAATATCTTACGGAAAAATGACTTGGCAAAAAAATGAAAAAAAATGAAAAAGGGGCACTCGCGGTAAAATGCCCAACATTCTAATATACGGCATCTCAGATAAAAAAAAAGACATGCACGTGTTAGCCCAACTATCAAGGCACACTTTCTAACACATAAACATGAAAAAAAAATCAATAATATACGGCAATTCCTTACTACGTAGTAAATTTTTACAAATATTGAAAAAAAAACAGAAATTGGCAACCGCAGTTAAATACCCAATATACCAATAACTACGTCGTATCTGACAAAAACAAAGTCACGCATGGGTAGCCAGATCATTTACACACACTTTCCAACACTAAAAATGCAAAAGTTTTACGACACTATTTGGCAATATCTTACGGAAAAATGACTTGGCAAAAAAATGAAAAAAAATGAAAAAGGGGCACTCGCGGTAAAATGGTCCTCGTGGTGATGAACGACATTTTAACTAAAAAAAAAATCATGCACATGATAGCCAAACAGTCCACCAAGACTTTCCACAACTGATAACCTATACAAGTTGCACCATTCTACGACAATTTCATAATACGTAATAACTTTGATAATTATGCAAATTACCTTAGAAGGGTAAACTCGGTCGTGCTCGACCCCGACACGTCTCAGAAATCGGGGAAGGAGTACAGCTACAGCAATGCACATCTGGACACTACTAGAGCGTGTAGGCGAGACACCTACTGCAGGTCGATCACCCACAAATTCAGTCACGGGGGTGAGTCACGTGAGAAAAACCTCTTTATTTTTGACGCTCGGGGTCGCGGACGATCCACCGTACCGTTCCAGGGTTAAATGATTAATTAACAATGGGCTGGTGCGATGGGCATGCATCTTAAAATTAACAAACCTTAATTGGTATTGAGAAATATAAGATGCATTAATTCAGCAGTATTGAAATTTATATCAAAATTCAGTTTAGGAATTTAATCTCGACCCATGTAGTTTAAGGAAAGAACCAACATACGCCGGGGTAACTAAGGCCCTCTTTTGTGCGTATCTACGCTGTGACGTCACGAGCATGGCGTGCGCCACTGTCAATAAGATTTAGTTTAGAATAATCCTCCCTATGTTTCTTTAAAGAAAACTAGATGCAGGAGAGAATGTTTAAGGGGTTGCTATAGTATTAGTAGAAGAGAGCTAAAAATACGATTGAAAGAAGAAGCGTGAAGAAAATTCTTCACATGCTGTGGAGAAGGACGGATCTTCATCTGCAGCGGAGGTTGAGGGAAAGGCTGGTTCCCGGGTTTTTTTTTATTCTCACTTCTACAATTGCCAGTACATGATCAGTACTTCAAACTGGTTCCCTGTAATACAAAGTCTTCGTTCAGGACAGCGATCCTATGTTAAATAACATGCAATTCGCAGCGTAGGCTGTACTGTACTCTTTCTTACCTAACCTACTGGTAACACTGCACAGTTAGCCTTTCAACTCAAAGAATAAACTTTACAAATCTGAGAATAATATTACACATCTTAACTTACGGTTGGTGGCAAAAATTCCAACCACATGCAAGCACAGCATTAAACAGTTTCAATACTGGGAAAATTATTGTATCTTTATTTAATACATTTAAAAAAAAAATAACCACAACAGTCAATATCAAGTGTTATCAAAACACCAATTATAACTAAGACAACTGCATACCTTTTACAAGGGAGAAAGTAAGAATTTCACATAATAATAAGAGGGAGTAACACCATTTCCCCTCTACACTGGTCGCTGTCGTCTCGAATAGTGCGCTCTGAGCTTACCTAGCACAGCTACGTCCGAGGCTCACACAACTACGCCTCTGTTTACCTTGGCACTCAATCACAAACTCTCGACCACAGACACAACTACTCCTTTGTTACGCCTCTCTACACCTCTGCGTATGCACACTTGATCCTACACCATCTCAACCACGTGTGGCTAACATAACATTTTGATGAGATGAAAACCAATTAGTTTTTAAGTCTAATAATCGTAAATAGAATTACCATTCAGTTAAATGAAGCCTTTTTGTCATTACACTCTGTCCAGAGGCCTGAAAATTCCATACATGGAATAAAAGTAACTTGATGGTTTACTTTAGCTTTGTCACTACTAAAATCATCTACACTTTTATTGGCTCTGTTTCGGCACCGTCCCAGTGAGATGGTGGGCATGAATTCTATTTTATGAATGGAGATAACGGCAATGGAGGGGAGCAGGGATGGATTGAAGTAAAATTTAAAGATAAGCACTTAAAAATAGTACTGAGTCACTTGCTAACACACTATTACCCTTGAGTTGTTTAGACTCACTCTTTTCAATATATCTGGTATGCTGTCCCAAGATCAAATATTCTTATGAGACATAATCAATAAACAAAGGGAGTAGAAATATGAAAATATTTGATTACCATAATCCAATTACTTTATTACACAAAAATTGCGGCGATCAATAGGACAAATTACCATCAGCAAGAGAGGTTAAAACAAGCGCAAAATGAAACTAACTAACTATAGAGCACAAATTCATACATAATCCTATGCACTGAGCAGGAATTATGTAAAATCCAGTTACCTCAATCAAGTAAAACTGAAAATCTAACCTAGTAAAAAAAGGGGGGAAACTTGAAGTGGTTGCGTGTTTTACTTCACTCCTTGCAGTACTTGGATGTTGGATGAATTGTTTGCTTGCCTGACCAACCCCTTGATCATCTTCGCTTCTTGGCAGATCTGTTATCGCTGCCACAGTTCTCAGGTTTGGATCCTCCCTCTCTCCAGCTGTCAAGACACCAGAAATCCTTCGATCTCCTCTGTTTCTTGTGGAACTTGGGGTGAGGCAGAGTAATGCAGGTTACCCATCAGGTTAGGGTGGCGGCTCGTGAATGAATGGGTTGAACTCTGAGTCAAAGGCCGTCACTAGGGCCTTCTCCTGACAGGTGAGTCTTGGTGTGTTGAAGTGCCAAATCAGGACTTTCGGGCGAGACATTATATTGTTATTTGGAGTTAGTTGAAGCAGGATCTTGTACAAACTATAAAAAGAAATTTTGCATCTCCAAGGAAACACGTACATAGTAAACCTACCTATTCTAGCATACCAAAAACGGATAATTTAATTCAGTAACTAGCAAAGGGCTGGTGCAATGGGAAAAATCCTAAAATTTAATTCAGACCTAAATTGGCACTGATGAGGTAAAATAAGCTACTTATAAGTCAGCAGTACTAGAACTATATTCAAAACCGGAGTGATAATCTATCTTGACACACTTTGCCTAAGTAAAGAGCCAACGTACGCAGACGTAGGCCTATGGTCTTTGTCTGGGTGTTCTACGCAATGACAATGTAATGACAGAAATCCTTCATTTAACTGAAGGGTAATTCCACTGACGATTAATGGACAGAATAAATTAATTGGTTTTCATTTTGTCAAGATGTTAAGTTCCACACGTAGTTTGAAATTGTGTAGGAACAAGTGTGCATACGCAGTGCAAAGGAATGCATAACGAAGGAGTAAGTGTCTACGATCGAGTGTTCGTCCATGAGTGCAAAAAGGTAAACAAGGGAGTAGTTGTGTGAGCTTATTGAGTAGCTGTGTGAGGTGAGCTCAGAGAGGACAAAGATGAGTGTAGAGGGAAAAAGGTATTGCTTTCCTTTTTATTATTATTGTAAGGACATCGCTCCCTCCGTCGTTCAGCATTCGCATCGAATTTTCCATTTCATTTGAATTCTCCTTTCGCCACACTGTGGCTAATTGTATATATTTGTTCCGCTCCCTCAGAGCTACAATTTCATGTATTTCTCAATACATTGCATTAATTCACTAACTTGTATTTTGAGTATTTGTAGCCTACATGTGAAGAAACACACTCTTTGTGGAGGTTAGCTCTAGCCAGATTGGCGCCAGCGCGTATGCTGCATTTCCGTCCGCACCTTGTAATATATTCTCGCACCTGTTTGAATAAACCGCCAGTTGTTGGTGATAGTTCGTCTCACTGTCCTTATAACTGGTGACCCCGGAGTTGAATTAGCATCAGTGGCTTTGGCTTTGCCATTAACTGACTCACTACGGCCATGCTACCTTCTTTTACTCCGTTACCTTAGGTGTGAGCTTCGGCCTTTGGTTATCCCACACCTTGGTGCGTTGGTAAGGCAGTAGGATGAGCTTATCCGACAATTCAACTTCTCACTTCTTCGTCGACTCGTCGACTGACCACAATGGCGAATTCAACCTGCCCATCACTCCCAACGGCCTCCCCTCCACGCCCAAAGTCAAACTGCTGCCGCTTTCTCAACACAACACTGCTTCCTGGTTCCTGATTGCAGACGGACTCTTCCAAGTCGCTAAGCTCAGCGACTCCTGCGCCAAGGCCGTCATCATTCTCACCTCCATCCCAGAGGAGGTAGGCCTATTCGACAACATTTCCCCATGGCTCGACGCCCAGCTGGCCAAATTTCCTACGACGACCTGAAAATGAAACTAATCGGTATCTACTCACTCTCTGTTTCAGTGAGGGCACAGAAGGTCCTGGATCTCGCCGGCAAACCCATGGGTGACACCTCTCCTGTCGAGGCATGGGACGAGTTGACTGGCCTGCTAATGCTTCCTGAGACCGACAGCAACGGCCAATGGCGCGAGATTAGCCTATCTCGCAAGATTTTCCTTCGACACCTGCCGCAGGACGTAAGGGCCCAATTGACGGACGCCGACACGCTTCCGATGAACGAACTCCTGTTGAAGGCTCAGAAGCTCCATGAGGCTCCCAAAGCATCCTGCCTCGAAGCATCATCATCAGTATCGTCTTCATTCTCCTCCTTCAGCTGCTCTTCCATAGACTCTAACTATACCTTCTAACGATGACGACGAGATCAACGCTCTGGCAAGGAGGAAATCACCGCAACCGACACATCCGAGCCCTAGGCCTAATCCAGCATGGTGTGTCTACCATCAGCAGTTCAGCAGCGACGCCAAGAAATGTAGGGCACCATGCAATTTCCCTAGAAGGCGACGCCAGGAGAAACCACCTACCACCATCACAGCTGCAGGAAAGCAAAGCAAGAATGGTTTTTATATCCTCGACACCGTCTCCAACCGTAGACTTACGGTCGACACCGGCGCTATGCAGTCAACGCTACCGCCGTCACAAGCCGACCTAGACCGTGGTCCCAGCAAAGACGCCCCCTCGCTCATCGCCGCCAACGAGTCTCCCATACGGTGTTATGGGACTAGAGTCCTCAGGATATCTATCATGGGCCATTCGTATTCCTGGCCCTTCGCCATCGCTGACGTCAGTCGCCCCCTCCTCAGTGTAGATTTCCTCACTCACCACGGACTACTCGTCGACGTTGCTGGGAAACACCTCATCGACACAGGAACCTGCCGGTTCCGCGCCCTAAGAGCCGGCCCTGCCACAATATCCGTATCCGCTGTAATTATGAAGCCCTACGCCGACCTTCTGCAGGAATTTCCCAACATTTTTAAGCCTGAGCTCCGCCAATCGCCCGGATCCCCCTCCAAGCATAGGATTTACCACCACATCACGATGACGGGACCTCCTCCACACGCCAAATTCCACCGCCTCCCGCCCCAAAAGCTGAGGGACGCCAAATGCACCTTTGAGGACATGGAATGCATGGGTATCTGTAAGAAAGCATCGAGCCCCTGGGCATCTCCCCTCCACATGGTAAAGAAGCCTGACGGGACCTGGAGACCTTGCAGCGACTACAGGACCCTCAACCTCATCACAAAGCCTGACCACTACCCTCTGCCCAACATGCGATACCTGGTGAATGCGTTGCATGGCGCGAAACACTTCACCAAGATGGACCTTCTCAAGTCTTACTTTCAGGTCCCCGTATTGCCAGAGGACATTCGGAAGACTGCCATTGTGACACCATTTGGTTCCTACACCTTCCCATACTCAACCTTCGGTCTACGCAATGCGGGGCCGACCTTCCAACGTCTAATGGATAGCATCCTCTAAGACCTACCATTCTGCGTCTGCTACGTCAACGACATCCTGATATTCTCAAGGACCACGGAGAAACACTGGAGGCACGTACGGGCCGTTCTCAAACGCCTGTAGGAGAATGGCATGGTTGTACATTTCGATAAATGCACGTTCGGCACTGAAGGAGTGGACTTTCTCGGTCATCGCGTATCCTTGAGTGGGGTAAAACCCATGACAACTAAGGTGGACGCCATCAGGAAGTTCCCGACACCTACGACCACCCGCCGACTTCAGGAGTTCCTGGGGATGGTCAATTACTACAGGAGCTTCATCCCCAACATCGCACAGACCCTGACCCCGCTCGACGACGTCCTGAAGGGAAAGGCGAAGAAACTTAAGTGGGGTTCCCCACAACAACACGCATTCACGCGGACAAAGGACGCCCCCGTAAATGCCACCAACCTGGCTTACTTCGACGACAATGCCCCTCTGCGACTGATGACCGATGCCAGCAATGTCGCCTGTAGAGCTGTGCTGGAACAGTTCGTCGATGGTTCTCCACGACCGTTGGCATTCTTCACCAGAAAGCTGAAACCCGCCGAAACAAGATACAGCACCTTCGACAGGGAGCTCCTCGCCGTCTACCTCGCCGTCCACCACTTCAGGTACATCCTGGAGGGCACATCCTTCACCATCGCGACAGTCCATCAACCCCTCGTACATGCCTTCACAAAATCGACAGACGTATGGTACTCCCGAGAGCAACGCCATCTCGCAGCAATCGCCGAATTCGGGTGCACCATTAGCTACGTTCCTGGAAAGAAAAACCCAGTCACAGACGCCCTTTCAAGGATTGAAATCGATGAAATCCACCTGGGAATTGACTACGCCAACCTCGCATGCGAGCAGCGCAACGACCAAGAGGCACAGGATCACCTGACGGGGCCATCTACGCTCAAGATAACTGCAATTCACCTCGGGCTGGCATGAGTAACCATCCTCTGTGACACCAGCACCGGCCGCCCATGTCCCTGGATTCCCGCTTCCTGCAGAAGAAAGATATTCAACATCATCCATGGACTTTCACACCCCTCGGGAAGCACCACTGCTCGCCTCCTGTCTGAGAATTTCATCTGGCCAGGGATCAAAAAGGACGCCCGGGAATGGGGGAAGACATGCATCAATTGCCAGATAAGCAAGATCAGCCGTCACATCGAATCGGGAATAGGTGATATTCCCCAACCGAAAAGGCGTTTCGGTCACATCCACATCGACGTCGTGGGACCTTTGCCGCCTTCGGGATCTGCTCGCTAGCTGCTGGCTATCATCGATCGCTCCACGAGGTGGTTGAAAGCATCACCGATGACCTAAGCTACGACCCAAGCATGCGTCAAAGCCCTTTTGTCGAGCTGGGTAAGCAGATTTTGCATTCCTGACGACATCACGACAGACAGAGGCCCCACTTTCCTGTCAGATATGAGGCTCGCTCTGGCAATCCTGATGGGAATGACACTCCACAGCACCATGGCATACAACCACGCAACAAACGGCCTGGTCGAACGAACTCATCGCGCCCTCAAGGCATCCCTGAAGGCGAGCTGCACCGACGCGGACTGGATATCACGCCTTCCTTGGGTACTTTTCGGCCTTCGCACCGCCCTTCGCGCAGATAGCGAGCCATCTCCCGCTGAAAAGGTTTACGGAGAGGCGCTTACAATTCCCGGTGAATTCTTTCCCACATCAACCGACGACACGCTGCTGGATCACCTTAGGGACATCGCCAAGAAGTTCAGGCCATGTCTTAAAACTTACCAGGACAGAACTAAGCATTTCAAGTCGAGGAACCTGGACGACTGCGCATATATTTTTGTCCGCGTCGACGCTCATCGACAGCCGCTGACCAGATCCTATTGTGGCCCCTACCAAATCATCAGTAAAACGACGTAAACCTTCCCTCTCGACGTGCATGGCCAAGAGGACTGGGTCTCAATAGACCGCGTGAAACCGGCGTTCCACAGTGCTACCTCAAAACAAGGCGCCCAATGAGAAGAAGAACTAACAAATGATGGCAAGATGTAGGTATCCATACGCCGACCGCCAACCGCCGACCTCCGACGCGCCCCTTCGTTCAAAAAAAAAAGAGGAGACCTCCGACGCCTGAAACGATATGCAAACTAGCCTCATCAGCCTTCTACGCCACCTGATATCTTGGGGGTGGGAGTACTTGTAAGGACATCGCTCCCTCCGTCGTTCAGCATTCTCATCGAATTCTCCATTTCATTTGAATTCTCCTTTCACCACACTGTGGCTAATTGTATAAATTTGTTCCGCTCCCTCAGAGTTACAATTTCATGTATTTCTCATTACATTGTACTATTTCATTAACTTGTATTCTGAGTATTTGTACGTGTGAAGAAACACACTCTTTGTGGCGGTTGGTTCTAGCCAGATTGGCGCCAAATTTGAGTGTGTGTAGGACGTTTTGATGTCAAAAAAAGATTTGAAGAAAAATTTTGATTGATCAAATCTGTTTGATATTTTTAGACGAGTTGTCAAATTTTTTATGCATGTGTGGGCTCCTGTCAAAAATTTGATCAAACTCATTAGTCTTTTGACCATTTCCGACGTCTACCAGGAGTTTTATCAGAGTCTAATGCCAACACTAGTGCTATGGCCACTGTGCATCCATGTCAAAGATTTTGACGATACTGAATTTTGATGGGAAGAACGCCTAAACGTGTGTGGGTAATTATGCATCAAAATTTTCTATAAAAGTTACACGTCAAAATTTTGATTAAATATTTTGACGCTTTTTTTGAACGTGTATTTTAGGCTTTAGGTTGCGCTATATTAGTCCAAGATTTTTTGAAAGTGTTTATTCTTGACTTGCAAGGGTAACTATATAGCATAAACAGCTGGTTAGGTAAGAGTACAGTACAGCCTAGGCTACGAATTGCATGTTGCATTACAGGGTATCAGCTTTGGAGTACCTGTTACTGTACTACCACTTGTAAGAAGTGAATAATTAAAAAGACTGTGGGAATCAGCCTTTCCCTCACCCTTCACGACAAATGAAGATTCGTCAGTCTCCAACGTTTAGTGCCAATTTAGATTCAAGACTATGCCTAGAGTATTACTCTATGCCAGTTCAGCAGTGCTACAGTGCTACTGACAGAGAAGCACTTGCTATTGTCTTAGCATGTCGTAGGTTCCACCATTTTCTTTGTGGTGTTCCATTTACCATTCACACAGATCATCAGCCTCTAGTATCAGTGTTCAAGAGAAATACCAAGTTCCCTAGAATGAGCAGATGGGTAATTCAGATGCTGGATTACTGGTTCAAGGTAGAAATAATCAGGTGGCAGATCGACTGATTAGAGCAGTTTCTTTTTATCAGAGTACGGATGATTATCTCGGTCTGAGAAGGGATTAATTTAGAGAAAATGCAGTAGATTTATAATAAAATATGTATATGATTTAAGATTAACCAAGTTTACATATTTTTTACAACTACCACTAACCAATTTTGTACGCAATTGTACGTATTTTTGAAGCATTACCAACTCCTGATACGTCAGCATCGTTTCTTGACCAGTACTGAAGAGAATCACCTATCTACTTTATATTAACTTATAAATATGAACAATGTCCAAGAGTACAGTATTCATATATGCCCTACTGTATTCATATATATCCTTTTTTGGGCTCAAGCCATGTCGTGCTGATGGAAGTTCCTTAAAGTAGCTTCCTAAGGGATATATGTACTACAGTGATATTCCCAGAGAATTTTACCTTTAGGTATCCAGAATTCTAACTCGTGGTGCAAATATCCTTAAATTTTCTCTCAAGGATATCACATAACATCAGGGACGTATTGTTGACACGCCTCATAGCAATCTGCACCCCTAATGGCGTTTACGCTTCGAGGAGGTGTGGCAAAATAAAAGGGAGCCCTATCGAGGCTTCCCCGTTCTCGTACTACTATTGATTATGATAACAGCGCCATTCCCACGATGGCAGACATTCCTTTTTTTGTAGCGATTTTGCTCGGTGGTATTCCCTGGTGATCTAACTTTTCGATCGTTTTACAGGATTATAATTATGGTTTCTCTATCTTCTTCCGCCTCTGGAAAGTTGAGTATCGGGTCTTTACTATGAGTATATTTCAGCTCCTGTTTCACAATGAAATTAGAGTATTTTATTGTGCCTAGAGCTAGGCCAGTTACTGGAGGCGCCATGGGCGCCGTCGTTCGTTAGGCATGCGTTATTTAGATAGCAGAACGACTTCCAGTTTTAAATAACCTTAATTAATTATATTAATTATTTAGCTATTTAGGCAATTATTCTTGTAAAGATTTGATAATGTGCATAATTTTCTCCTTTTTCTCTGTTGATCGTAAAGTTAGAGTTTCGGTGATTTTGGTAACCGAGATCTCGTCTAGCCTAGGTAACCTAACCTAGACGTTTTACTATACGTTCAGACATTCCCCGGTTACCCTCGTGTATTGTTTTCATTCAGTGGAGACTGATACCTCCTAGAATGTTATGAAACATTACACGTGTCTTCGGAGATTTAAGGGTAATCTCTTTCCCTCTGAGTGTAGCCTCAGGTTACAACCCTAATAGCTGTGCCTTGATTTTTATTCAGACATGGCTAACCTAGGGTTTGTCCTGCCTCTTCCCTTAACCGTTGGTTGTGGTATACCAGCAGGTTTTGAGATTTAGTCAGAATCTCAGAGTATTTAGTCTTATGTTAGCGACCTGCCGGCAGGGCGAATGGGTTGTAGGATACCATCATTCCCCTGCTGGCTAGGTGTCCGGCAATGGAGGTTAGCCCTCATTAGCCTCACTTGAAGTTACGGTAGGATACCATCTTCTCCTTGGGACTAAAAGACTAGTTTTGTGCCACAGTACTCTGGGCTGAAGAGTAATATTCTTTAGCCTAGGATAACGTGGCACTGGAACTCTGTTTCTCCTTTGTTGAGAGGAGGCAGCAGTGCTGCCATCCCCTTAACTGTGTCAGCAATCTCTGGGATGGAGAACTGAGTCTGTCCTGTCAACTGGGATTCTGCCGATACTGATACAGAGTTTCTTTTAACAGGTGGTAGGACTGACAATTTTGCCAGTTCCTTTCACACTCGTTACAGGACCCTGTTCCCTACCCCTCTGTCCACTGTTGATGGCTGAGCCATTGTCTTTCTTTAGGCCAGCATCATGCAACCTTACCATTGCCGGTAGGTTGCCAGAGCCAGCCAGACTCCCTCTCTAGCAATGACTTTGGCTGACGACAGGGCATACTGCCGCCAACTTCATCATCTGACGGCTGCTATGGTCCCTGCCGTTAGCTGATGACTTCCGGCAGCCAAGGCGGCTACCCACAACTGGAGACTGTCGGCAACGGCCGGCCCGGCCGGCAACTGCCGGCTCAGCCGACGGCCAAGATGGCTGCCAGTAGCTGGCAGCTGCCGGCGGCCATGATGGCCTTGAGTGGGAAGTCCCTTCTGGCCCCAAGGTTCTTCAGTCCTCCCTTGGACTGCTGCTACAGGTTCTGTTGCGGGGTACTGCCGGCCAGGCCGACAAAGATAGTGGTGACTCAGTTGGCAGCACGCCGACTGTAATGGTACTGCTGGAGGCTTGCCAGCCGGCAGCGTATCGGCGGTACCTTGCCGGCAATAGTACTGCAGCTGCGTGGAAGCCTGAATGGTACATTCTCCCCTTCTATTAGAACCTTCTCTCTGGAGAAAGGCAGTTAAATTAGACTTTTACATCCTTAATTACTGTATACATTCACAGTAAGGAGTAGCCTCTTTACCATGCTATCTCTCTCTCTCTCTCTAGCTAGCATGCCGGGTATGCCGGCAAGATCTAGCTATGCCAGCATGTTGCCGGATGAACTACTGTATATGTTATACAGATAGCCAGTATATCTGCAGTATAGAATATATTTTGGATATCCAACACAGGCATTTGCTGAGCCCAATCCTATATTGAATGAATATGATTTCTACAATATCCTGATTAGAAATCAGTATTAGGATTACCCTACAATATTAAACACTTCAAGGCAAGGGTAATACACTCCTCACCCTTAAAGGGTAGAGCCTTTATCCTTGAGTCTCCCTGATCAGGAAACTCTATATTTTAATATAGTAGGAAGACTACAGCAAATAGGCTGAGTGGGATATACAAATATATGTCTTTATTTTCCTAGTCCAGCTGGCTTCATGCTAGATGGACCATACTGTCATATGCTACTATGAAGGCAGCATAATGACTAGACTACAATACATGATGTACAGTAGCCAGTAAATTGCAATATAGACTTACTTCAATTAGAAAGCTACAGTACCTTTATACAGTAGTATTTTCTGACATACCTTGGGTACCCTTGTACGAGCATTCCGCTGGTACCACTCATATATTGAATGAATAGTTTTCTTCAATTTTCTGATTAAGAATCAGTCATCCTGACCCCACAGTATTAACATTATTTTGGGACAGTGAGTTGATACTTCTCTCCCCTTAGGGGTAAGAGCCCTTCTGCTTGGAGATACTCAATAGAGAAATCTCCATGTAGTTAATACTGAGGGGAGGTAACAGCATTTGCTCACAGGGGTACACAAGTATGTATCTCCTACTATCCCTTTATAGCTTACTATCCTAAGCTACTCTATTTTGAAGGACATTTGCATGTTGATTGTCAAGGAGATAATCCATTGTATACTCATTTGGTTTTCCTTTCTTTACAGGAGGAACACCAGATACCTTGTGCTGCAGTCCTCTGCAAGGCCAAGAGTAAGTATTTTTACAGTCAAAATACTTGCAGGTTTCATGCCTCTTGCAATATTATTTCCGGATCCCTACATTATTGGAACCCACAGGTTTGCAATATATGTCGGACATTAATGTCTGAAGGTTTTGAAAATCCCAAGTCTACGGAGACTAGGGATACAGCTCAATATAAATTATGCAACTGGGTGAGAGGCTTTCAAATGATCTCTCCAGGACCTTTCCTACCCAATGATAGGATGCGTAAGCTACTATTTCCGGAAGCAAGTGAGGATATAGTAGTGCCTCAGGAGCCAACTACATCCCCTGACGGCCAGAAAACCTTTGGGATTGAGGGCAAGAAGTGCCTCAGGGTAGAAGAGAAAAATGTTGTGTCGGAATTTCCTCCGCCTATGCCGGCTATAGAGCCATCGATGACGACATCTTCGTCTTCTACCCCTCTATTGGATAATGTGGTACAATTATGTAGCCAGCTGAAGAATCAAATAGAGAGCTTTCGTAAACAAAATGAAAAGCAGGAAGTAAAATGCAAGATGGAGCCTTGTAAAGCTTCTTTTGTCGCTTCCCAGGGGTCAGTCAAACGATTCATGAATCAAGACCTACCAACATGCTCCATAACCAATGCCTGGAGGTTTGCGGAGCAGATGCCGATTTCAAATGGCAATCTCTACATCTCAAAGAAAATAGGTGCTGTTCCTTTGGACAAAACTTTGATGCTTTCCCTAATTGTTGGGTTTGACTGAAGTACGAACCAAAGTCAAGGAAAGGAACGGAACCAAAGGAGGTCATGATTCTCGAACATGATAAGGCACAGACTATCCTTACAGGTAGTCTAAAAAAGGCGGGTTATTCAGAGTTGAAGGTATTCTCACTGAATAACAGATACCCTTCCTTTCTTGCTCCTACTTCACTCTCATCCCCTTTATGGGGAAGACATTTACTTCTGTTGCCAAAGCGGTAGAGGCGGGTAAACCATATCCCACACTCGATGTGTGCAAGCCTTTATCACCAGCTTTTCCCGGACAGGAAAAGGATTGGAAGGAAGTCGATTTGACATTTTCAGTAAGAAAATTAGACAAGGATGTCGCAAGTCGATAATTCAGGGTATGTCTCCCTAAATTGTCTGAGTTGCTCTTGTATAATGAACAAGAGTCAAAGGAGAGACTTGCAACATCCCTTTCTCTACAAAACTACATAGAGTTGTGTTCAACCTACGAAAATACCCCAGACATGATCATGATCATAGCCAAAATGCATATGGCTACCTTGGTGAAGGACCTTTACGCCTTTATGAAGGCCAGGAGAGCATGTAGAGAGTTTGTGTTCGCTGCTGCAACAGTGAAACACGAAACAAGGAAGCTAATATCTTCCAACATCTGGGGTAAAGACCTCTTCCCACACGAGGTCATTAAGAAAGTAATTAAGAACGCCACCATGGAGAACATAAGTCTTCTCCAAAAATGGGACATCCTTTCCAAGAGAAAATCTTCTATGGTTGTGGGTCCCCAACCTAAAAAGAAGATCGAAAATGCTGGAAATATCCTAGCTGCTCAACAACATCCCACTATTCCAGTGACCATGATGCCACAGGCAGATGGTCAAAAGTCTAAACCTACTGACTATTCGAAGCATGAAGACGCTTCTGCTAGGAGGAACATTCCTTCAGGATCGCAGGACCTTCGATCCTTCGGTCCAAAGCCTATTCAAGATGAGCCCTTGATGGGAAACAGAAATGTCCCCAAAATCATTTCCTTACCTTCTCCCACAATTCAAAATCCTCATGGAAGAGTATACCTGAGAGCTATAGAGCATACATGTGGTAAGAAAACTATAGCCCATCGAGTTCCAGGGAAGGCTGTTTTGTGTTCATGAGAAGGACTCAGGAAATCTCCGAGTCATTCTGAACTTGTAGCCATTCAATAAGTTCATAAAAAACAGCGAGTTCTGAATCTTAATCCTTCCGAACATATGGACCTTGTCCCAAGTAGGGGTGTTTGTAGTCTTGTCAGACCTGAAAGGTGTCCTGCGGAACCTTCCAGTCAACCACCCCCCTTCCTCCTATCTAGAATTAAAGTTACAGATAGTAATATTCATCCTAGGAAAGATACGTGTCGGACTCACAGTCCTAAGTATTTTCATAGGATTGGCAAACTTAGTCACGTCAAAGTCAAGCCTAGAAATGGTTCAGGCATTTATATACCTGAACGAGAGGCTGGGGTGGGCAGCACCGTAAGTGGCTGGCCAATGTGCATTCAAGGAAATGACCCAGTTCCCGGGACTTCACAGATGCAAGATAAGCTTCTAGAAGTCTCAACTTTCTCCAGCTCAAGGGTTTCAATAGCTGGAAAACCATTGAAGCCCACAGTCACATCAACTCTCCTTTCCCTTGGGAATATAAAAGGAGCTCGCGAGGTCTGTCAAGAGACTCAGGTAATCAGTCAGATTTCCAAGACGCCAACAGGGACAATCGCTAAACTTTCCCCAGTTCGCAATAGTGACACACCTAGTGCAAAGAGCACAGCTGAAAGATGCGTTAAGAGCCTGGAGAAAATTCGCATCAAACGCTTGAAGAGTTAAAAAAAGACTGATATCGGTCCCTCTTTAATCGCTTCTCTAACAAAAAGTAAAGCACGGAAGTCCCAAGACTCTGCTGGTCCTATCATGAATGGGAAGCTCCCTCCATATAGATCAGACTTCCTACGACTGATCTGGGACACCGAAGCGATAATAAGACATCACAATTGAACGTCTCATACAGTCTAGGTGAAGTTACCTATCCCTTTCTTAAAGGGATGGCACCTGCCAGCACTTCATTTACAACTGATCCACAAGGTGACAGTGGATGCTCAATTTCGGTCCAAGCCGATAGAGTTGGAATGGTCCATGGACGCAGACCTATTCCCTCCCGGTTGGGAACAAGTCCCGGAACTGCAATTCGACCTCTTCGTCACGAGCGTCTTCAAGAAACTACCTCGCTATATAGCCCCATACGAGGGTCCTTTAGTGAGGCTGATAGATGATGTGACGAACTTGAAGATGAGGCTGGTCTTAGCTCAGATCCTAGGTTTATTTCCGAAGGTTCAGAAATTAACTGCCTTCGTTTTATCACAGAGAACCCAAACCCTTCATTTCATGATTTTTTTACTCTAGAGGTTAGAAAAAGATTTGGGATCTCAAAAGGCAATATAGAATTCTTAGAAGAATATAAGGCTAAGTCAACTAGAAGACAATATGAGTCTTCCTGGAAAAGGTGGGTTGCGTTTGTGAAAGCAAAGGGACTGAAAGAAATTTCAATGAACTTCTGACTGTCCTTCTCTGTCCACCTTCATAGCCAAGGTCTGGCGGCCAACACGATAAATACGTGCAAGTCAGCCTTGACTAGGCCTCTCCTATATGCTTTTCAAGTGGATCTGGCGGATGAAATCTTTAATAAGATTCCAAAGGCATGCGCTAGGCTTAGGCCCGCAGTACCACCAAAGCCCATCTCTTGGTCTTTGGACAAGGTCCTACATTATGCCTCATCTGTGAACAATGAAGATTGCTCTCTTAAGCATCTAACCCAAAAGGTTATTTTTCTATTTGCTATAGCCTCTGGGGCTAGAGTTAGTGAAATAGTGGCCCTATCCAGAGATGAGGGTCACATTCAATTCACGGAAGTGGGAGAACTGAATCTCTTTCCTGATCCATCCTTTTTCACTAAAAACGAGCTACCCACTAAGAGATGGGGTCCCTGGAGAATCTGCCCTCTGAAGGAAGATGTCTCTCTATGTCCTGTAGAGTGTCTTAAGGTCTATCTTCGTAGAACTTCAGACTTCAGGGGAGGACAGTTCTTTAAAGGAGAAACTTCTGGATCAAAATTATCCCTAAAACAACTAAGGGCAAAGCTCACCTACTTCATTCGTAGAGCGGATCCAGACAGTACTCCCACAGGTCATGATCCGAGAAAGATTGCTTCATCACTGAACTTCTTTCAGTATATGGACTTTGAGCGTCTTCGTTCATACACTGGATGGAAATCATCCAAAGTGTTTTACAAACACTATGCAAAACAAGTGCATGAACTGAAACACTTCGTTGTGGCGGCAGGTAGTGTATTAAAACCTGCCCCCTAATTACTGTGGTAAACAGTTAATAGCTTGGGACCTCACATGTCCTCGCACATGTACTGGGTGAGAATCATCCAGAGTGTTCTACAAACACTACGCTAAGCAAGTCCATGACCTGAAGCAGTATGTGGTGACGTTGGGTAGATTACTTAACCTACCGTCTAATTCTACAATGAACAGCTAATTGACTGGGACTGTCAATTAAAGGGAGAAGCAGTCACCCTTCTTAGGTGTGACCTCTCTTGATTAAGTGTTACCATGGTAACACTAGCTCTGTTCAAAATCCCAGGTCTGGAATTATACAGATAGTACTAGTGCCGGTGTACGTAGTACACAGTGCAGATAGAAGTAACCAGTACAGGAATTATGAAGAGAAATTGTTTTATAAATTTTCTTCAGTCTGAGAGTGGCACTCATCATTTCTTCCCTTTAAGAAAGAAATATAGTCTCTGTACTCGTTACAGGTATAATCCCATTGTCATACTACATTCGTTTTACTAACCATCCCTTTTAGTCATTTATTAGGAATAAATGTCTATTAGAATGTAGTGCGTCCGCTTTTGCCAGACAATTGTATGTATACATGCCCGAGTTTTTCAACTTACCAAAGTAAGTATTCCTCATATAATTGTATGCTCACAAATATAGATATAAGAGACACTGATGTTAATTCAGCAAATATACAACTATGAGACTATTGGTATATTCAGAGTATACTTATGTTTGGTCATACAATATTATATGTTAACATTGAGACCCCTTTTCTACTGTCTTTATGACTCTTCCCTGTAGGAGGCAGGAAGCACTAACATTGTTTATGATTAGTGATGATGACGAATAACAGTGACGTCACTTGTCTCAATTGGTCCCCATGACCATAGAAAAGGTTACTATGAGGTTAAGGCACTGATGAAAATCCACAAATACACTAATGCTCTGGTATGCTTCCATCAGCACAACATGGCTTGAGCCCAAAAACGTATTTTGAGCAAAAAATATATTTTTGGGTGAGATAGCCACGTCGTTCTGATGGACCCACCCATCTCTTCTAAAAAGAAAAGATCTTCACAGTATACCCCCCCGTGGTACTGTATCTGTAACACCATGCTCAATGCTACAAGGAATGTCCGCTGTTATCATACTCAATAGTAATACGAGAACGGGGTAGCCTTGACACGGCTCCCTTTTATTTTGCCACACCTCCTCGAAGCGTAAATGCTATATATATATATATATATATATATATATATATATATATATATATATATATATATATATATATATATATATATATATATATATACTACCTACAAAATGTATTTGAAATTGAATCCAAGCGGAAATTCGGAATATATTGCACCTTTGTTTCTTTCTCTTGTATTTAGATAAATCAGAGAAATATTTCAGAAAAAGTTTTGAAAAGGTTTTTTCTACAAATACTTTCATTTTGTTATATAATGTGAATTTGTTTATGCATTTTTTCTAAACTAGTTTTCTTATTCCTAATCAGTTACGTTTTGCATTTTATTTTTTGTTTATTGTGTTTGCACATTGAAATGTGAGTTTTTTATTTTAGGTCATTCTTTCCTTCAATACAGTATATATATATATATATATATATATATATATATATATATATATATATATATATATATATATATATATATATATATATATATATATATATATATATATATATATATATATATATATATATATATATATATATATATATATATATATATATATATATATATATATATATATATATATATATATATATATATATATATATATATATATATATATATATAATGGTCATATTTTACAAATGGTTTTTCTTTTTCAGAAATACATTTATCTTTTTTTCACATGTGAAAATGCATTTTTTTCCTCTTGGTTAGAAAGAAAATATGTACTGAAAACAACCGATGATAGTTCCTAACCACTTGGTACCATTATCGAAACCAGCGATACCAAGATGATAAATACTTGGTATCGGTATCGATACCAAGAGGGTAAATACTTGGTATCGGTATCGATACCAAGAGGGTAAATACTTGGTATCGGTATCGATACCAAGAGGGTAAATACTTGGTATCGGTATCGATACCAAGAGGGTAAATACTTGGTATCGGTATCGATACCAAGAGGGTAAATACTTGGTATCGGTATCGATACCAAGAGGGTAAATACTTGGTATCGGTATCGATACCAAGAGGGTAAATACTTGGTATCGGTATCGATACCAAGAGGGTAAATACTTGGTATCGGTATCAACGGAAATTCTTGGTATCGCCCACCTCTACTGCTGATTCATCTTCCCTGGCTGTTGATTCCATCAACCTTGACAGCTTTGAACACATTTAAAAAGCTGATTGCTTCCCAGCTATAAACAATACTTTTAAAGCCTTCAATATGTACTGCACTGTTGCCAACTCATATCGCTACCTTTCCTCCAGATTTGTAGCACATATCCTTTAGATTTACGCCAGATTTTTCTTTAGTACTCTGGAAAATCCTCTAGATCTTCATAATAATTTACTTTACTTTTATGGAAACGATAATTGAAAAGACTTTTGAAATAAACTATAAGTACTGAAAAAAGGTAAAACAAACAAAATACAAAACAAAATATATTATTAAAGCACAATATTGAATTCTTTATAAAAAAAAAGAGTGGGGATAGGAACTTTAACAAAATAATAAAAAAAATATGTTAATAGTTCATACTTAAAAGATTTTCTTGGTCTCTATCATCAGAATAACTGATGGATATCTGAACAGCTTCAAATTCGTCAAGTAACATGATGGTACCGACGCTAACGGGTATTCCGCAACACCTTGCATGCCTACTTGATTTCGACTTTCCCGTTTTTTGTAGGTTTCATTGTGTCCTATCTTATCCTGAACTTCACGAGGATATGAATAATTACAACAGCACTTTCTCTGCCGTTTCAGCCCATATTTCACATGAAGGATTGCATTTAGAGTCTTTGTGTTCATTTTGTTTTATAGTTTTGATTTTGTGATATACAAGTGGCTGAAGATCCTTTTGACATCTGCATTGGAGTGCGGAATTATTAATACCTAAAAGTGATACCAATACTCCCGATTTTACGCTAAACTCCAAAGCCAATTTTGTAACTAGTTTTATAGCTAATACTCTAGATCTGGAGTTAAAATTAATTATTCCAAAATGGCATCACTGATGTCCCGTTAACTTGATAATGATAACTCTCTTTCTCTAAGGCTCGGAAGGTTACTAACATAGATTATAGAGGCAGAGCATGTGAGTGCTCATTACCTGTCAAGAATGATTCAAATGGCTAGTTTCAGCTTCGCTAAATGTAACCACCCATTTTGAAAACACCACTGGATTTTAAATAACATTTCTAAGGAACTGCTTTTTTTATGTAAAAACCCGAAAATTTCGAATTGAAATTAAATAATATTCTCAAAAACTACTTTTGATATAAAAATGCGTTCAATGATAATTATATTATATTGAACATCTTTTTATGTTTATTCTAAAGACTCGTTCAATTCCTGGTCTTCTCATACACACAATATGAAGCGAACGTAGGTGTCTGTAGTTTTTGGGGACAGGGCGATATCTTTCTTATTACTAGCCAAATCGTTTTTCATTATAAGGAAGATGTTCTTTACAATGATCCAATATACCATAATATGATGTTATTTCATCATTTTGAATGATATCATAATTTATCTTTACCACGGCCATATTTTCAAAGTTCAGCACGGTCCGAACGCAAGTCACGGGTAGATCCTGCATAGTTTCCAATTTTCCCGACAGATAGAGCCTGTGTCATCCCAGTCTAAGAAACGTTCGGTTTTAGTTTAATACTGTCCCGTCAATCTACATATTTATTCTTCGGTTAAGCTTGTAGTTTTTAGGGACACGTCATTTATAGTGAAATTTGATACTTCTAGGATAATTAGCATGAAATGTTAGGTTAGGGAAAGATTGTTACAATCAGTGTTGCCATCAACAATTTTCAGTTCCCGCTAGGCAGAACCCTAAAAACCGCTAGATTTGGGCTTGGACCCGCTAGATTTACAGAATATCCTACAGAGCTTAAATAAATCAACACTAAGCTGTGTGTGTAAAATTGTATATCGTTCATACATCTGTATCTACATCTATATCTATCTATAAAAGCACACACATATATAATGCGCATTTAGTATTGCCCTTTGATGTTAAAAAAGATGAGAATAAATTTTATATGGAACTCGATACCTTACAGTATGTACAGACAGATAAATTCAATGTTTACCTTTATCATTAAATATGGCTCCTCCTGCCCCTTACCCTTTTCGTGAACTACTACAGCTGCTTGCGATGTTCCCTCAGTGGAAGTGATGTTTGTCTGTTTCGTTCCAATCATATTCAAAACATCTGGTGGCACATAATAATTAAAGCAGGTTTAGCCCCGAACGGATCCCAAGAATAGCACTCGTCATTTTCGTTTGCATTCTATTTCTTATCTTATTTTTCACAAGATTCATCTAGCTAAAAATTATTTCAACCTCTATATTTGAATGAGGATACAAAACTTTCTTTAAGATAGTACTACACTTCGATCTCTCAATCGATGTAATTGATGGCATTTTTCTATCAGTGAGGCATGCCTTGCATACATCGTTCAAGTGATCGCAAGTTGACACAGAAGTATGCTCTGCTTTAAACAATGCCATACGTCCTTCTGCAATCTGAACTTCTCTTGATTTTCTTAAAGGCTGGAATAGTATTGTAAACTGTCTTGCACTGGATGAAACGGCATTTGCCCTGTTTTTTTCCCGTGAGCTTTCAAGTCACATAACTTAAGACACAAGAACGCACTGACAAAGTTTACAATCAGGCACACTTTCACCACATTTCTTTTTTATTTTAGTTAACCAATGTTTTAAATATTCATCTCGAATCCACTCCTTTCGAAATTTCTTTGTAGATAGAGTCTTTGGCATTTCGAATTTAGATTCAATACACCTGTAGCACATAGTAGCCGATATAGTCAACTTTAACCTACAAAGACAGGTTTGCGTGGGTCCGATTAAGTTACACTAAAAACCGGTCAACGACTCAACATTGGTTGGCGGGGATAAAACAAACCAGTAGGAATCATGAGTGATACCTGTATGGTATGATAGTAGGTAACTTTGTAGCAACTGGTACTTGGAAATACAAGCATCAAGTTTCGAAAGTTCTACTGCAATTATATTTTTGTGAATTGGATAGGAATAACAATTAATGAGAACATGTTTTAGGAAAAAAATCCAGAAAACCGCTAAAATTTTTCATACAAAGCTAAAATTTCCCGCTAGCCGCTAAACTCATTTTCTTCCCGCTAGATTGAAGCAAAAAGATCCAGATCTAGCGGGAAAACCGCTAAAATGGCAACACTGGTTACAATGTGTCGTCTGCTGAAGCCACGGCCAACTTACTCGATCGTAAAATTCCCTGCAAGCATTGTTTCCTACCTGACTATAACAACACCCGTTTGGCGGCGCTCGGTTAGCCTATCAGCTGGTGGCGCAAGCTTGAACAGTTATCGATGTTCGGACTTATGTTTTCGCTAATTCCAACAATCTTCATTTTTAACCTCTTGTTAAGATTGTTATTTCGTTGGGACACATCCTGAAATTATGCTGAATACTAATTTGTTTTATATACAACCAAAGGTTAGGCTAGCCAACATCTAGTTAAGATATTTCGGTAGATAAAGCCAGTGTCAAACAAAGCAACCGAACTAACCCTTTCGTTGGCCGCGTGATTTCAAGTTTTTAATCCCCCCCCCACATGACCCGAGATTGACCTGGAGTCTCTTTGAGCGATGTTGCTGAGTTTATCACTCATATTGATCAAATTGATTTGATTAAGATTAAGGTATATACACCTACGTGATTTTACTCGAGTTGCCCCGAATTTTTTCATTTATTTCGAGAAGGCCTCTTAGGGGATTTTAGGGGTCCATGTAAAATTGCTGAAGGTGCAAGAACCCGAGGATTTTGGGTTTAGTGACATCGAATATTAAGGTAAGCCTGAGTAACTTTTTTATTATGACAATGTGGTTTATAATTTTGGGTGCTGCCCATACCTTTTTTTTTTTGTGTAGGAGAGAGACTTACGAAGGGGGTCCAGGGGCTCGCCCCCGGGTAGGGGTAGTGACCTGGGAACTACTAGGTTCGGTTAGGTTGGGTTTGTATATTAGCGACAGTGGTATGGGGATCGCAGGGGGCCGTTAGCCCCCCGGTTAGGTCACGAGGAAGGTAAGGACATGGCTTTTAGGCCAGGTTAAGAGAGGAATTTTGGGTTATTTGTCCATTTTTCTCGCACATTTCCGACATCCATGACCAGAATGGTCCTAGTATGTAGACTGTTGGGACATGCATTCACAAAACTAGTTAATTAAATATCATTTCATTCCGTGACCATTCCCGTGAAAAATAGCCGATTTCAGACTTTTTTTTACTCGATTTTCGGCCGGTCAAATGTCTGTCCCCATAAACTACAAAGGCTCCTTTTTATGGAAAAACTCAATAATTCCAGAATGAAATTGTATGATATTCTCAAAACCTAATTTTGATATAAAAATGCGCTCAATGATGATAAAATTATATTGAACATCTTTTTATGTTTATTTTTAAAACTCGTTCAATTCCTGGTCTTCTCATACACACAATTTGAAGCGAACGTAGTTGGAGCTAGGGAAAGCGTCTCGCTTGAAAATTATTGTCTTCATAAAACTAGTTACAAGGAGCTCAGATGAGTTTCCAATACTAGAAACCAAAATTCCTGAGCACAAAAGAATACCATATTGTCTGGAGGCAACTGTAGGGTCTTGAATACTCGTATGCAGACCACGAACATGCAATACAGTAGACTACACTAACGAAAATTAGGATGTGCTGGTCCCGGATTTCACTCAATGTCTCCAGACAGGATAAGAACTAATGGCAATAAAACAAAAAGATTCATTATGCTTAAAAACTAATTTAACAATAAAGGGACTTTGGCGGAGGAAAAATCTATTTTTGGGTGAGATAGCCATGTTGTCCTGATGAAGAACTAAGTGATATCATCAAAAGGTACAAAGATCTTGAACAAATTAAAGTCCATCGTAATGCGCATGATGGCAGTCAACCAACAATGCATATTTTTTCCGATGCTTCCAATCTCGCTTTCGGAGTAGCTGCTTACATAGTCACCCAGGAAAGTAATTCTTGCCTCCTTACGGCTAAAGCCCGAGTTACCCCTAAGCGTATGTTGGAAATGGAGGAAAGTTTAACCATTCCCAAACTTGAGTCCCTGGCATATACGCTTCGGTCACTGTTTGGTTCGACACTTCAACTGCCCTCCAGTGGGTCCATAATTCTAAAAGTAACTCCCCTTACGTCCTTAACTGTGTGGAGGAGATAATCAACATTAAATCAACTTGTAATCTTAACCTGAAGCATGTCCCCACTAATAACAATCCTGCGAACCTGGCATCGTGTGGTGTCGCTGTCAGGCATATTCTTAAGAATAAATTTTGGCTACAAGGCCCTCCTTGCCTCAGTAACCCTTCAGAGTACCCCGATCAAAGCAGGTTCTCTATTAACCCCGAGATATGTGCATACCCTATTCAGCTCGATCCCCCCGGAGTACGACTGTTTAATCATTACAGCTCCCTTGACGATGCGATCAAGTGCTACACTGCACTCCTTTGTTTAATTCCCCAATGGATGCAACCCTTGTCACAACATTGCCCTAATCTAACCAATAAATTCAACCTTCCACCCTTAAGAGTCATGTTGAAATGTTCTAAAGGCCCAAAGTTATCCTAACATTCTGAAGCAAGTTCAAGGTGAAGACGTTCGTCTCAATTTGGACTAACGAGCTTTCATCGGCCAACGTAAACCTTACCTGGATAACCAAGGTCTTCTCAAAGCTAGTTCCTGTCTCAGTAATGCCCATGTGGAATTAGATTATTTTGCTGGAACATCAATGTGCCCTTTGGACACTTATTATCAGGCATTGGCATGAACGTTTGCTACACTGTAATACTTCAACACTCCTTGTTGAATTAGGTAAACAGTTTTGGGTTCCCCAAATGCGGCAGCAAATCAAGAAAATTTTGCGCTGTTGCATCCATTACGGGAAGGTGCAGCGGCCCCGTACCCAATGCCTCCATTAGCCCAGTATCATCCCAATCGCCTCATTTCAAGACGGCCCTTCCGAGTAACTGGCTTAGATTTCACTGGAGCTTTTAAGGTATACAATTCCAATGTAGATTTTGTTTTCATCTTGCTTTTCACCTGCGCAGCAACCAGAGCCGTAGCTCTAGAAGTCACAACTTTGTTAACGGTTATTGAATTTATGCAAGCAGTGCGCAGATTTGCCGCTCGATTTGGTATGCCACACTGTGTTGTCTCTGATAATGCTTTCACTTTCCAAGCTGGTCAAACTTTTCTAACTGAACTTATGCATCACCCTGTAATCGATGGGTTTAAATCTTCCCATAACCTGACGTGGAAATTCATCACTCCCCGTGCCCCTTGGCAGGGAGCTTTTATGAAAGGCTAATAGGCTTCACCAAACTTAATTTAAGGAAAGCCATGTATCACTTGTATCTTACCTATAATGAATTTGTCACTTTGGTGCAAGAAGCCGAATGCGTCATCAACGATAGACTTTTAGTTTACTTGGATGTCAACGACGTTACTGATACCCCCTTGACTCCGAGTCATCTGCTTTACGGTCGAACCCTCTCACTTGCTCCTCAGGTCCTTATGACCGACCTCGATGACCCCACATATAGGGAAGGGAACAGCCTCCCAGCTAGTTATCAGAAACCCACGAACATGTTGTAAGTGTTTTTAAAACGATGGACTCAGGATTATGTCAATTCCCTTCGTGAACGTCACTTAAAAAATAATTGTATCCACCCTGTGCCTCCTAAAAATGGAGATTTATGTTTGTTAATTTTGGATGAAGTAAATCGGGAAGATAACCCATGGCCCGTATCCTTGAAACCTATCCCGGTCAAGATGGTCACATTAGATCTGTGAAGGTGCGCACCAATCATGGAATATATGTGCGTCCCATTAACCATCTTATCCCATTGGAGATAAATGTCGCAGGTCCCTAAATCACTGAACTGGAGCAAGGTGGTCCTAATGCGCTCACGACACCCCAGTTACCAGATCCTCCCTCTGAGGACCCTCTAAATAACGATTCTTCTGATGATGTCGCCCCTCTTCCCAAACCCGATCCTGTGTCCTCTCGAGGGCAACCTTGTAGGGCGGCGGCAGATAAAGCCCGTGCCTTATCCCAGAAAGTGCTGTAAATTTGAAAGGGATGGGGAATGCCCCCTTCCTTCCATACCCTCCCTCTTGTTAGTGGACCCCCCCCCCCTTCTCTCACGCTCTTACTTGGCAGGGTGTGGAAATTCTTTCCACACTTTACTTTAGTAATCCCCGTTATTCCATATTTTATATTTTGTTTGTTATTTTCTGGGTTTTACGCATCTCGTTTTTCTTTTGTTTCCTTTGTAACCTTCATTATTATACCCTTAAATATTCATTGCTGCTAACATGTCCATCATTCCCTTGTAATGCTTTACCTTTCATCACCTCATTCCTCTGTAGATGATTTTATCTCATATCCTGAGCTCACAGTACATTGCTCTGACGATGCAACCGACCGTCGACAATTTTTAAAAACAGTGCTTGGTTGCGTTCTGTTCCAAATGCTCTTGAAGCTTTGGATGTTTAACCAAAAATGGTTTGTATTTAAGTAACTCTTTAATTTAAGTAACTCATTGATCTTAGCTTATTGCTATTTACATCTCGACACCTATTTATAAGTCTGTTTAGCTAGGATTGTTTCCTGTGTTATTGAACATCACTAAATGCCACTTAATTTTTTTGTATGTATTAAAAAACAGGAAGCGTGGAAGGCGGACGTAGGCATAGCCCCTTCAACTTAGACGTCGTTTTAACTTAGGCGTCGGTTCAACTACCTGTTGGTCAACCAGTTACTGACCAAAAGTATGCCTTGCTTTGAGCCATTATTTAGAAGATAAACTTACAAAGACAAAACACGTCATTGCAGAACTGCAGATGCACCGTGTTCTTAACAGTTTACAAGATGCTTCCACTACGTCTACAATCAACCCTCAAGAGCGTGAGTACTAATTAACGGTGCTCAACCTTGGCCAAGGAACTGTCCCCCCTTTTTTTTCTAGCCTTTATTAGACGATGTGCACAGTTAGTTAGGAAGTCATGTTCAAACTCTCTGGTTTAATCCTTCGTGGTGTGTCCATTACTATAAGTTGTGTTCCCATTCCCCTCTATCAAGTTTGAAATTTTTGACCGAGAGGAATGTGTTCAAAGTAGTGAGTAGAATTTTGGTATTATTTCAGTTACCATTTTTACCGTCAATGGTTGATTAATTAATTGATTATTGAGTTACGATTCAATTGATTTGACCATTTTCTTGGCATTTTCCATTTTTCATATGCCATGCGGTCTTTATTCAAATTTCAATTATGTAGTTTTTCTGTTTTTTCCTGTGTCAGTTAGGTGAAAATTTTATAGAAATAAACGCCATTGTTAGGTTAAAATTATTAACTGTTTTTAACTTAACCTTTACATTTTGAAATGACTAAATGAATTAGCTCAAGAGGTGAGATATGACTTATCGGTAAGTTTATATTTATGTCAATCTAAAGCTATCGGTGTCAATCCTGTATTGTAATGTTCTACGGTATTACCTCTCGGTGGTCCTTAGGACGTTTTGACTTTTACAGTACTGCTCCCCCTAACTCTTTGTGAAACTGTCGTTAACATAACTGATTCAGTCCAACCACACTTGATTGTGATTTAGCCTACTATTCTGCGCCCTGGAGTAGCATCTGAACATCAAGGTGATATCGGTGCCAACAGTCCCGGTATAGAATAATCTTTGGACTTAAACGTGTGTAGGGAAAGCAAACCGTCTTTGTTGCTATCTCACTCAAAAATAGATTTTTCGCTTCACTCAAAATCCGTTTTTTGGGCTCAAGCCATGTCATCCTGATGGAAGTGTACCAGAGAATTAATGTATCATGGATTTTTTCCCCTTTTATCCAAGTGCCAAGGGCTTCGAGCAATATTTTAGTAAATGTCCTTACCAGAGATTCTATGATGAACTGGCTTCCTGCCCCCCTGGCAGGGAAGTCCTTGTGGACAAGAGGAATATCTCGAAGTGATCATTGAAGAACTACTCACCTGGTGGACAGATCATGCTGGTCTCGGAGACAGAACAAAGGTTAATATTCGAGTAGGAATATTATCAAGGCATAGGTGAGTATATAACATAAATACTTATATTATTCTTTTAGATCAGCCAGTAAAGAGGTAAATAAAGCTATAACAATCGTATATTTCTTAATAAGGAATAGGAGCGAAAGGAGACGCACATGGTAATAAAATAGACATTTTATTTTTAAGATTGCAAGTCATTATAGAGGTAATTACAATAATGATTATAGAATTTAATTACAGTAATAATGAATAATGTACATAGAAAATGAAAGACGGTGATCTCGAGTCTGAAAAGAAAAGTTTGCTTTTTAACAACACAAGTTCCCAGGGGAACGCCAATTTTTTTAAAGTTCAAAAAACACTCCATGTTCGAGAGCATGTGGCACGCGTGTAAAATTTCTATGACATTTCACCTTGATAAAAAACAGTCTATTAGAAAAACTAAGTGTCCATTAAATCACTATGTATCACGATAGAGTCAACACAGGCACCCGTAGAGTTAGAGTCCCAAATAACTCACTGTTCTATGCAGATTTCAGCAGCAGGTTTCATTACACTACCTGCAGCTACCACGAAATGCTTCACTTCGTGCACTTGTTTTGCATAGTGCTTGAAGAACACGCGCGATGATTTCCAGTCTGTAAAGCTCTTGAGGCTTCCGAAATCCATACTCTGGAAGAAATTCAGAGAAGAAGCGACTTTCCTAGGATCGTGACCTGCGGGTGTACTGTCAGGATCCGCTCTGCGAATGAAGTAAGTGATTTTTGCTCTTAGTTGTTTCAGTGACAGGTCGCTACCCGATGTTTCTCCTTTGAAGAGTTGTCTTCCACCAAAGTCTGAAGTTCTTCGAAGATAGACCTTAAGACTCTCCACTGGACATAGAGAGTCATCTTCCTTCAGGGGGCAGATTCTCCAAGGGCCCCATCTCTTGGTGGGTAGTTTATTCTTGGCGAGAAACATCGGATCGGGGAAGAGGGTAAGATCTCCCGTATCTTCTCTTGATAATGCCACTATTTCACTAATTCGGGCTCCCGAAGATAACTTTTTGAGTCAGGTCTTTCAGAGGGCACGAATCGTTGTCCAGGCTAGAAGCAAAATGGAGCACCTGGTCCAGGGACCTGGAGATAGGTTTTGGTGGAGGTGCTGGGCGTAGTCTAGCGCATGCCTTTGGCAGTTTATTGAAGATGTCACTGGACAGATCAATCTGGAAGGCGTATAGGAGTGGTCTAGTCAAGGCCGATTTACAGGTGGAAATCGTGTTGGCCGCTAAGCTTTGTCCATGAAGGTGAATGAAGAAGGATATGCAAAAATCAATGGTGATCTCCGTAGGATTTTTAGCCTTGACGAAGGAAACCCACTTTTTCCAGGAAGATTCGTACTGCCTTCTGGAAGGCTCTGTCTTGTACTCCTCGAGGAAGTCTAAGCTTTTCTTCGAGATCCCAAACCTTTTCTTTACGGCTAAGGAGAGAAAATCATGAGATGAAGGTCCCTGACTTTCAATGATGAAGCGAAGACAGTCGACTTCTGTACTTGTTGAGAGAGGACTGGGCCCGGTAGGGGAATCAGGGTGGGCCGCAGCTCCAGGACCAGAGGATACCAATTGCTCCGGGGCCACTTGGGAGCCACTAGGGCCGCTGTCCCTTTGAAGGTTCTCAGGATAGGACTTTCAGCAGAAGGTTGGGTGGAGGGAACAGGTAGATCTTGGACCCTCTGTTCCAATCCAGGGACATGGCGTCCACCGCATCTGCCTTGGGGTCCTCGTACGGGGCCACATATCGAGGAAGTTGATTGTTGTCGCTCGTCGCGAAGAGATAGATCTGAAGTTCCAGGACTTGGTGAGAGATGAAGGAGAATGATCTTGCGTCTAGAGACCATTCCGACTCTATTGGGCTTGTCCTTGATAGAGCATCCGCTGTCACGTTGCGGAATCCTTGTAGGTGAACTGCAGACAGGTGCCATTTCTTCCTTTCTGCCAAACGGAAGATAGGGAAAAGCACCTGATTTATCTTGGGCGATCTCGAGCCCTGACGATTGAGACATTTGACTACCACCGAGTTGTCCAGAGCCAGACGGATGTGGATCGAGGGAGGCGGGGAGAGTTTCTTCAGGGTGAGAAGAACCGCCATGGCCTCCAAGATGTTGATTTGAAACGTCTTGAAGAGGGGAGACCATGTTCCTTGAATCTCCTGTTGGTGGGAGTGACCTCCTCAACCCTCCAGTGAAGCGTCCGTGTGGATGTTGATCCATGGAGGCGGGTGTTGAAGAAGGATGGACCTTTTCAGGGCTTTTGCTTCTGACCACGGCTTTAAAAGTAAGCGAAGTCTATTCGGAAGCCGTCTCTTGAGGTGTCTTCGAGCGATGGATGCGAATCGTCTCCAGACTCCCACGGCATCCTTTAGCTGTGCGTGAAGCACTGGGTTTGTCACTGAGGCGAACTGTAGAGAGCCGAGAACTTGTTCCTGTTGGCGTCTTGAGATCCGTTTGGATTTTAGAAGCCTTCTGACAGACCCTGCTATTTCCTTCCTTTTCTTCGGTGGAATAGAAAGGCGGTGTGACTGAAGGTCCCAATGGATTCCCAACCATTGGAACTTCTGAGCTGGAGAGAGGCGAGATTTCTCGGCGTTTATCTTGAAACCCAGATGCTCTAGGAACTGGGTGACTTTGTTGCAGGCTCTCAGACAATCTTTGGGCGATGTCGACCAGACTAGCCAGTCGTCTAGGTAGGCCATCACTTGGACGCCCTGCAGACATAGTTGTTGGATGATCGCGTTTGCCAGCTTGGTGAAGATTCTTGAAGCCACGTTGAGCCCGAAGGGCATGGCCCTGAAGGCGTAACTTTTCCTTTTGAGTCGAAATCCTAGGTAGGAGGAAGCGTAGTGATTCATTGGAATGTGCCAGTAGGCATCCGCCAGGTCTATGGAGACCGAGTAGGCCCTGTGAGGCCGAAGGGTCCTTATTTGTTGCAGAGTCAGCATCTTGAATTTGTTGTTTGCAATGAACTTGTTGAGAGGGGACAAGTCTAGAATTACTCTGAGTTTGTCTGAGTCTTTCTTGGGAACGCAAAAGAGTCTCCCTTGGAACCTGGTTGACTTTACCCTCCTGATCACCTTCTTGTTCAAGAGCTCCAGGACATATTCTTCCAGGAGGGGGGTTGACTGCTGGAAGAATTGCTGGAAAGATGGGGGTGGTTGAGACCAGCTCCAGCCCATTCCTTTCTTGACGATGCTGTGTCCCCAAGGATCGAAGGTCCAACGATCCTGGAATTGGCGGAGTCTTCCTCCCACCGGAAGCACTTCATTGCTTCTGGTGTCCCGAGGGTTTGCCACCTCGGCCGCTAGCTCCCCTTCCTCCTCAGCCTCTGGAGGGACGGCGAGAAGAATCTCTGCCGGAGCCTCTGCCAGAGCCTCTACCTCTGAGACGAAAGGTAGTGGAATGTTGCTCATAGGCAGGGGTGAAGACTGGTGACTGCGACACCACCGGTTGGGGGACCAGTTGAAAGGTCTGCTGTGGCTGTGCAGCCACTTGGGGAGTAGCAGAACCCGGAAACTGACGTCTTGGTTGACATTGCTGGGGCCTAGGTTTTGAGGATTTCCTCTTAGGCTGAGGGCCTTCGTCCTTAGAGGACTTCCTCTTTCGGGACATGCCCCACTTGTGGAGAAGGTTCCGGTTCTCCACTATCTCTTTCACCAAGGCGGATGGGAAGAGATGTTTGCCCCAGATGTTCGAGGAAATCAGTCTCCGGGGTTCGTGTTTCACCGTTGCATTGGTAAACACGAATTCTCTACGGGCTCTGCGAGCCCTAGCGAAGCTGTATAAATCCTTGGTCACAGTCGCCAGGTGCGACTTTGCAAGGACCATGTAAAAGTCCGGGACTCTGGTGTCCCCGGCCATGAGTTCTAGCTGTACCTGATGTGACAGCGGCGAGTCTCTCCTTGGTATCCTGTTCCCTACGAAGGAGATGATCGTTCAGTCGTGGGAGGTCCTCGTTGAACTGACGACCAGCCACATCATGTTCTAGTTTCCCTACCGTGAAAGTAAGCTGGATGTCTTTCCAGTACCTGTCATCGGGGGGAAGAGTGAGGGAGAAGGGTCTGCACTCCTCCAATGCAGGGCAAGGTTTCCCTTCCTCCACAGCCTTCATGTCCGCTTGGAAGGCCTTTTCAACGAAGGGGAAGGACGCAGTAGCTGGAGCAACAAAGGTTGGATGCTTTTTGCTCAGTGCTGGCATCTTGGAGTTTGTGGAACCCCGACTCTTCACTGCTTGAGCCAGCATAGCTTGGGCCTTTGCGAGATCAAACACTATCACTTCCTTAGGTTCGGTCTCTTCTTTTGAGGCTGGTTCGGACCTGAGTCGGACGTAACAGTCCGGATAAGCCTCGAAGTTCGGGAAGAACTCCACTTCTTCCAGAAGAATAGAGCCAACCCTTTCACTAATAAAGATTTTGCCAGTAGTGATTGGCATGTGCTCGGCGTATATCCAAGGGTTAGCTTCCGAGCAGTTGGGGAGGTCCTTAACCGAAATCTTTTTCGGTTGTTTGAAGCCGACGAGAGTCACCCGGAATTATTCCTGAGTCTCTCTCAGCTTCTTGTCCATGAGGGCTTCTAGCATCCTGAAGACCTCTTGAGTGGCCGATGGAAGAGGATCCGGGATGGCGGAAGTCGAAGGAACAGGTTCCTCGGATGTCACTGGGGTTACTGGGGGAGCTGGAGCGACCTCGTTCTCCGAATCAGAATATTCCACCTGATCTTCCTCATAGTCGAGCTCTTCGCCCATGAGGGTCTTCTCCATACCTTCTGACACCTCCGACATACGTTCCACGTCGTCGGAATCGATATGGCACGTACGCATGGACTGTGCCATGACAATGTCGGGTTTGACCACCAGTTGGACGGTGGGAATTTGTTCTTGAGGGATCACCGAGTCCTTGGATGCTTTCGGAAAATGCAAGGCCCTCATATCTTCATTGGAATATAAGGTCCAGAGGCGTTCTTTTGGAAGCCTCGCACCCATTTGCGCAGCTTCTCTCTAGCAGTGTCTCTTACCTCCGTGGTAGGAGGATTGTTGAACGCTTCGTCAAGGAGACTTTTGCAGACTGAACAGTTCTGCGGATTCCAAAATTTAAGGTCGCCTCTCTTGGCGGCGCAGCGGGTGTGGGTCCTGCACGCCTTGTGCCCGTAGAAGTCTGGGCATTTAACTCAACAGAAGTTACTCTCACACTTCACATACTCCTCCTGTAAAAGAAAGAGATCATGAGTACATGGAAGGCATAAGTATGACTTACATTACAGTACATTACTCTAGACTTAAGAATAACTTAATAGCATATTAATTATATATTCAAGATAGATGAGCAGGAAGGGAGGTAGATAGACATATACTTGTGAATCCCGCCCAGCCGGTTACCGTAACCTTATCCGTAGACAATTCCTTAGGACCCGAGGGTCCCAAATGAGGGAAAATCCGTATGGATGAGCCAAGCTAGGTTTCCTTAAGAGAGGAATTGTCCGCAGAGTGTAAAAGGATCTGAGACCGCTCAGAGCCTTGAGGGAGAGGGGAAAATAGGATAAACCCTTTAGTAATATGTAGGTTCCGGCAAGCGACTGCACTGAGATGCACAGAGTATGCTGGAAATGTTGTAATGTGCAACCATACAGCATAGCCACTATATTAGCTGGTATAACAATACCTATATGGAGGTGGCCAGGCTATCTGGCTGCATCAGATTGACTGCTGGCATGATGCCGGCAGCCGAGGAAGGGGTACATGTCCCTTAGCGCCTCATTAGGGGGCGCCGGCAGACCGACAGCACGCCGGAGACCGGGCCTGCGGGGTGGAAAACATCAAGGAGGACACACTGAGCAACCGAGAAGGACAACACCACAGTCGCAACCGCTGGCACAGTGACGGATCGCCGGCAGGGGCGGCGGGCTCTGGCAGCCGGCGGCTGACGGCATGGTGAACCTTAGTTCAACTCATAAGATAAATATATGTGAAGGGTGGATACCTAGAATGCCGGCAGGTGGGCGGCAGTCTCCGGCAGTCGGCCGGCTGTCGCTAGGTAAACCAGGGTAAATATAAGGGGTGGGACGTTGGCGGTATGTCGATGGAAGGCGGCAGCCTCCGGTAGGCGGTAGGCTGACGTCCAAGAGGGGAGGTATCTTATGAATAGAGGTCACCTGAGGTAGTGGCGGCTGTCGCTGGCAGTAGAGGCGGCAAGGGACCGGCACCATGATAGAAAGAGAGAGAGAAAGGTAAGGAGGGAAGGGAGGGGTAATATCCTATACCCCGCCGGCATCCCTCCGGAGAGAGTGCACTCATGATAGGAGTAGGTACTCCTAACATCCAGCAGCAGTGGGCCGGCAGACGATAGGGAGCCTGAGGTAACCCAAGGGAGGGATAGAGAGCACTCAAAGAGGGGGCATCCTACGCCGGCAACCACCCTTATAGAACGCTAAAAAGGGTATGTGTACCAAAGTGGCTAGCTCAGCAAAAGAACAAGGCTAGCCCTACTACTCCACCCAAGTGAGGAGTTGTAGGACCGAGGACAGGGGTGTGTAGGCAGGCCTACACCAAAGGGATAGAGTGGGGATGGGAAGTAGGGGTCTTCTTAAAGTGGGTAGACTTTGTATGAGAGAGGCCACCAAGGCAAGGGAGAACACTCCCTAACCTAGCATAGGTAGCACAGATCAGGTACAGTACTGATGTACTGTCCTAAACTATAACAAGGCAGAATCTACCCCCAGAGCCTAACCTAGATTAGGAGGACCAACTCCTAGGCTAGGAAGGCCTGGAAAGACACATCGCTAGTTGGAGGGAGGAAGGAATAACCCAACCAAGTGCAACTGAGGAGGGGGAGAGCCCTTCCTAAGGTCTCAAGCATGACCCTAAGGGGATGTCATTCCCTTTGGGTAGGCTGAGAAGCAATAAATACTCTGGGTACAGTCAAGATTCTCCCCATTATAGAATAAGGGAGAAGCAAGGTTACCCAGAGGGAATTACCCGTAGGTAAGGGGAATAGGAAGCATACAAGGGTTCCTATATTAGGTTAAGAGGGGGATGGTACACGTATGGTCCCCGAAGGCGAAAACACTTACATCACAGTAACTAGTATGTTTAACAATGCCTAAATCTTCATAACTTAACTTAGGAACACTTATATATATCATGCAGTAATATGAGCACTAGGGGGTAGGCTAGCGATCTAGTATGGGGTCGGTCATCGACCGTTGACTAACGAGCGCTAAAACACGATATAATAACTTCCTAGCTATGAAGTCTAAATAACTAATAAAATTAATTAGTTAAATGACCAGAGAAGGCTGTTCTGGCTAACTAAATAAAGCATGCAACAAGAACAGCGACGCCATTGTGGCGCGTCCGGTATCGGCACAGCTCCGCCACAAAACACAATATTTTACGAAAAGTAGAAGTTACTTTACAGCCAGAGCTTATTTAAACAATACTAGGACCTGGTACTCAACTTTCCAGAAGAAGGTGAGGCTGAAGGCTGCAACATAACGGCGATGTAAGCAGATAAAGAGGCACTTGGGAAAAATCCAACTTAGCGTAGGAGCTACAGACGAAAGGATGGGGACGGACGTGATGTCATTTAGCAATGGCGCCCGTTTGTTTACGTCTCGAGTACCAAAAGTAGCCACGGATGAGAGTAACTTTGGAACGGCTCCTCAGTTACTTAGCACATTTCCATATCGAAGTGTTAACCCTATATGGGGGGCAGGTAGCTATGTGGCGTGTTAATACATGCGTCCCCTGTTGATATACGATATCCTAGAGGGAAACCTTTAGGGTACTCGCACCAGAAGTTAGAATTCTGTGATAACCTTTAGTTTAATTCTCTGGGAATATCCACTGTAGTTAAATATACCCTAGGAAGCTACTGAAGGAACCTTCCATCAGGACAACATAGCTTGTGCCCAAAAAAACATTTACATGTTGTTGTTGTTGGCCAACACTTGTTGTTGGAGCATTTATAATTGTGGTCCTACATGCACCATTTGATATATTCACGAATCTACATAAATGGACTTTATATGTATATATGCAATAAATCTTAATGTAAATTTAAATAAATTTATATGAAAACTGTTTAGATATATAAATAATTATAGATCTAGGGTCTTCCTAACCAAAACTGTACCAATATTCCAAACAATGTAGTTGAATCCAATTATGAAATAACTTGAACCTCTTTCAGTGCTTTGAAGCTTTCTAATACACACTAAAGCTGTCACAGGAAAAGTACTACCTAGCGCTGCGTCTTGGAAAAACACTACCTAGCGCTGCGTCTAGGAAAAGTACTACCTAGCGCTGCGTCTGGGAAAAGCACTATCTAGTGCTGCGTCTAGGAAAAGTACTACTTAGCGCTGCGTCTAGGAAAAATACTACCTAGCACTGCGTCTGGGAAAATTATTACCTAGCGCTGCATCTAGGAAAAGTATTACCTAACTTTATAATAGACCAACACTTGGGGTGTATGTATGATAGCAGCAGCCAGTGTGTATTATTAAGGCTAACTTAGAATACAGCAGCGTAAGGGGGGTCGCTGGGGGCCTACAGCCCCCTCCCCCTTAGGTAAGTAGCTATGGACATGGCTTGAAGGCTAGATAAGGGGGGGGGAAGTTGAGGCTATTTGATGTCCATTTTTAATCCACTCCAGAGTCTAGAGTACACATGCATCTAAGTTCAAGTAATTTTTGAAACCATCTGTAACTAATCTCGTGTTAACACGATTTTTTGGCTGCACAATATGTAAAAATTATCATAGATATTTTGGACATCTGGTTCTGATAACTTTATTAGTTATTTTACATATTCAAAACTATTCTTGCTTTAACCCTGGATAGGTACGGTGGGTCGTACGCGACCCCGAGCGTCAAAAAAAAAGAGGTTTTTCTCACGTGACTCACCCCTGTGACTGAATTTGTGGGTGATCGACCTGCAGGAGGTGTCTCCCCTACACGCTCTAGTAGTGTCCAGATGTGCATTGCTTTAGCTGTACTCCTTCCCCAATTTCTGAGACGCGTCGGGGTCGAGCGCGACCGAGTTTACCCTTCTAAGGTAATTTGCATAATTATCAAAGTTATTACGTATTATGAAATTGTCGTAGAATGGTGCAACTTGTAAAGGTTATCAGTTGTGGAAAGTCTTGGTGGATTGTTTGGCTACCATGTGCATGATTTTTTTTTTTAGTTAAAATGTCGTTCATCACCACGAGGACCATTTTACCGCGAGTGCCCCTTTTTCATTTTTTTGCCAAGTCATTTTTCCGTAAGATATTGCCAAATAGTGTCGTAAAACTTTTGCTTGTTTAGTGTTGGAAAGTGTGTCTAGATGATCTGGCTACCCATGCGTGACTTTGTTTTTGTCAGATACGACGTAGTTATTGGTATATTGGGTATTTAACTGCGGTTGCCAATTTCTGTTTTTTTTCAATATTTGTAAAAAATTTTACGTAGTAAGGAATTGCCGTATATTATTCATTTTTTTTTCATGTTTATGTGTTAGAAAGTGTGCCTTGATGGTTGGGCTAACACGTGCATGTCTTTTTTTTATCTGAGATGCCGTATATTAGAATGTTGGGCATTTTACCGCGAGTGCCCCTTTTTCATTTTTTTTCATTTTTTTGCCAAGTCATTTTTCCGTAAGATATTGCCAAATAGTGTCGTAAAACTTTTGCTTTTTTAGTGTTGGAAAGTTTGTCTAGATGATCTGGCTACCCATGCGTGACTTTGTTTTTGTCAGATACGACGTAGTTATTGGTATATTGGGTATTTAACTGGGGTTGCCAATTTCTGTTTTTTTTTTCAATATTTGTAAAAATTTACTACGTAGTAAGGAATTGCCGTATATTATTGATTTTTTTTTCCTGTTTATGTGTTAGAAAGTGTGCCTTGATGGTTGGGCTAACACGTGCATGTCTTTTTTTTTATCTGAGATGCCGTATATTAGAATGTTGGGCATTTTTCCGCGAGTGCCCCTTTTTATTTGTTTTGCATTTTTTTGCTTAGTCATGTTACCGTAAGGAATTGGCAAGTAGTGTCGCAAAACTTATATTTTTATAGTGTTGGAAAGTGTTTCTAGATGATCTGGCTACCCATGCCTATCTTTTTTTTAGCCAGATATGGCGTATAAATAGGTATGTGTTCGATTTTCCGGTGATTGCCATTTTTTCGTTTTTTCCCATTTCTTTCAAAATTACTACGTACTAAGGAACTATCACAGAGTAATGATTCCTCTAGATGTTTATTTGTCGGAAAATTTTGTTTACTTCTTATTTGATTGAATATCATCAAATTTTTTTAGCTAAAATATTATATTGTTTCACATTTTTGTTTTTTTTTTCAATTTTATTTCCCTTCAAAAAAATTTTTTTGGGTCAGAATTTTAATTTTATAGTCGTAAAATAATCGACAATTATCCAGCAACCCACCATACAATTTTTATGCATATCCAATAATAATTAGATTAGTAAATAACACCTTGAAATTGACATACCATTCCTACATTTCAAGTGGCAGATTATTGAGTCTGAGTCAGTGTGGTTGGCGGCCCTTTTTATGGACATATCCGAAGCATAAGTTGCCCTATCTATATATATATTCTTGTTCCCTATAGAATTTGTGATATTTTGGTATATTTATACCTGCATAAATATCATATTATATATTAAATATATGTATTTTTTTACGAAATTTCTAAGTACTCAAAAAATTACGTTTAGATATGGCCCCTGATATAAATGTAATTTACAAAATAATGAAGATTTTTTTACATATTTCTATTTTAGGATAACATATGTTTATTCCCTAAAAAAATTAGCCACTTCCTATTTCATTTGGGTACCCAAAAAAATTCATGAAATTTGGACAAATTTTTTTGGCCAAAAAAGTTACCCTTTTTTTCTCATTTCAGATCTTCACCTCCATGGGTCTGACTTCATCCAAAATACATCAAGATGTGTCCTAAACATTCAAGAATCAATTCCTAAAAGGATTTGTGTATATATGTATAAACTTTTTTTTTATGAATTTTTATGTCAGGTCTTTTTTTTCTACTTAATTTTTTAAAATATTTATAATAAATAGTTTTTCTGCAGATGAGTAGTATTTATCTTTACAGTTGTTTTAACCATTCATTGAAGTTTTTTTTGGCAAAAAAAAAAAGAGATTACTGCAAAAACTGATTTTTCAAGAATTTTTTTTGGCGTCGGGGTCGTTCGCGTCCGAGTATACCCTTAAAGGGGTGTCCGAGGAGCGTACCTATCCAGGGTTAATAAGCAGCTATAACCCAACGTGAGATACAGAAAAGGAAAGGGTATTATTGTAGTGAATTACAGGGCAATGCAACCTAGGAAAAAACAATTTATCTTATAGAAAAAAATTATGCTCTCTTCGAAAATGACACTCGTTCCCGTCGCAAATGAATAGTCTCAGAAATATATATACATCTATATCCTACAATAATGGGGGACCCCCAGTGGGAACTTGGGGTTTTGGGTTGGGAAAACATACTGGGGAAACGATATATAAACGTAAAACAAGCCTTTTCTTCTCTATACATTACCTTCTTGGTTGTATAATAAACGGAGGAAAAGACAAAACAGTATAACTGGATAAACTTTGGAGGCGCCATTGCAAAGGCTATGTCTCATGAAAAAATACAGTAACCAAAACTGCCAATGTGTGATGTAGATCAAATGTTAGTGTATCATGCTAACATTAGCAGTGTTTTTCATTTAATTTTTCTCATTCCACTTGCCGGTTCTAGTCGCTCTTGTACGTTCGTTTGTACATAGCAGGTTTCGTCTTTCTGCGCAAAAAAACCTGCCTCCCTGCGCAGAGACTTTTCTTCCACCAATAGGATTTCTTCTTCTCTAATTGTGAAATGTAACTATCCATCTCTCTACCAGCTCTGTTCAAGTCTATTACCTGATTAGTTATGTAATACCCTCATATACGTATTACATTTGACCATAGTATTAGTCGTTTTATTATCCGATACCTTAGAAAATCACCTTATTTTATATACTCACCAAATATTATTTATCATATATACCATTTTATCTTCATATATTACTTTTATACATTTTGTTATTACATTGTCACTCCAAGATTTCACATAAATAATTGCTTTGGACAAGTTTCCCATGCTGTTCATTCATGTTAACTCTCTAGACTCCGTTTCTTTTCCGTTAACCAATCACGAACCCATACGTATGTAAAGTTTACACAGGAGGGTTAATATTTCCCTACCCCCACCTTCCAACAATCCCTTTTCCTTGGAATTCTTTGCCTAAGTCAGATCTTTGTTAGTTCAAGTAACGTCTTTTTGCGTATTTTTTTTTATCCAAGTTTTAGAAAAGAGTAACGCCTTCAGTAATCCATACTTGAAAGTATTTTGGTGAATTCCAATGTTGATAATTTTCCTAAATCTTGTAATGTAATATACCAACTTTTACAGTGTTCCAAGTACATTACTAAACTAAAGCAAAGCAGTTAAGTCGCCACGGACTCGGTCACAACACCCCCCTGACCCACAAGTTAGGTTGTCACGGTCATAAAAGTAAGTCATTAATTTCTTTAACTTTAATGTTAGTTTTACTCTATTTTGTTAGAGTGCGAAGATCAATATTACCGCTTGCCAGTGCATACGACGTTCATGTTTTATTTTCCTGTGATCGCAAGTGAGGAACAGTAACCATTATATTTAACGTTGGTAATGTTAGCGTGCGCGGCTCAACATTACCGCTTGCCAGTACATACGAGCTTGATGTTCTATTTTCATGCAAGCGAAGCGAGCTAATGGCGAAACAAGAACCATTATATATAATGTTATCGTAACAGTACTAACGTTATCGTAACATGAGTGAAGTGATATAACAAAGGGCATTATATAGGATTTGTGACCTGGGAACCTCTAGGTTAGATTAGGTGGGTTTGTTAGTTTCTGTACCCTCTTTGTACTTTTTTACATATAGTGTAAAGGGTATATGAAAAATTCTTTAACCCTGGATAGGTCAATGGGTCGTTCGCGACCCCGAGCGTCAAAAAAAAACAGGTTTTTCTCACGTGACTCACCCCCGTGACTGAATTTGTGGGTGATCAACCTGCAGGAGGTGTCTCCCCTACACGCTCTAGTAGTGTCCAGATGTGCATTGCTGTAGCTGTACTCCTTCCCCAATTTCTGAGACGCGTCGGGGTCGAGCGCGACCGAGTTTACCCTTCTAAGGTAATTTGCATAATTATCAAAGTTATTACGTATTATGAAATTGTCGTAGAATGGTGCAACTTGTATAGGTTATCAGTTGTGGAAAGTCTTGGTGGATTGTTTGGCTACCATGTGCATGATTTTTTTTTTAGTTAAAATGTCGTTCATCACCACGAGGACCATTTTACCGCGAGTGCCCCTTTTTCATTTTTTTTCATTTTTTTGCCAAGTCATTTTTCCGTAAGATATTGCCAAATAGTGTCGTAAAACTTTTGCTTGTTTAGTGTTGGAAAGTGTGTCTAGATGATCTGGCTACCCATGCGTGACTTTGTTTTTGTCAGATACGACGTAGTTATTGGTATATTGGGTATTTAACTGCGGTTACCAATTTCTGTTTTTTTTCAATATTTGTAAAAATTACTACGTAGTAAGGAATTGCCGTATATTATTCATTTTTTTTTTCATGTTTATGTGTTAGAAAGTGTGCCTTGATGGTTGGGCTAACACGTGCATGTCTTTTTTTTTATCTGAGATGCCGTATATTAGAATGTCGGGCATTTTACCGCGAGTGCCCCTTTTTCATTTTTTTTCATTTTTTTGCCAAGTCATTTTTCCGTAAGATATTGCCAAATAGTGTCGTAAAACTTTTGCTTTTTTAGTGTTGGAAAGTGTGTATAGATGATCTGGCTACCCATGCGTGATTTTGTTTTTGTCAGATACGACGTAGTTATTGGTATATTGGGAATTTAACTGCGGTTGCCAATTTCTGTTTTTTTTCAATATTTGTAAAAATTTACTACGTAGTAAGGAATTGCCGTATATTATTGATTTTTTTTTATGTTTATGTGTTAGAAAGTGTGCCTTGATGGTTGGGCTAACACGTGCATGTCTTTTTTTTTATCTGAGATGCCGTATATTAGAATGTTGGGCATTTTTCCGCGAGTGCCCCTTTTTATTTGTTTTGCATTTTTTTGCTTAGTCATGTTACCGTAAGGAATTGGAAAGTAGTGTCGCAAAACTTATATTTTTATAGTGTTGGAAAGTGTTTCTAGATGATCTAGCTACCCATGCCTATTTTTTTTTTAGCCAGATATGGCGTATATATAAGTATGTGTTCGATTTTCCTGTGATTGCCATTTTTTTCGTTTTTTCCCATTTCTTTCAAAATTACTACGTACTAAGGAACTATCACAGAGTAATGATTCATTTATATGTTTATTTGTCGGAAAATGTGCCTTGATGGTTTGCCTAGCACGTGGCTGAAATTTTTTTTTTCTGAAATGTCGTATATTAGAATGGCCATTTTCCCACGAGTGCCCCTTTTTATTTGTTTTGCATTTTTTTGCTTAGTCATGTTACCGTAAGGAATTGGCAAGTAGTGTCGCAAAACTTATAATTTTATAGTGTTGGAAAATGTTTCTAGATGATCTGGCTACCCATGCCTATCTTTATTTTTTAGCCAGATATGGCGTATATATAGGTATGTGTTCGATTTTCCTGTGATTGCCATTTTTTCGTTTTTTCCCCTTTCTTTCAAAATTACTACGTACTAAGGAACTATCACAGAGTAATGATTCATTTAGATGTTTATTTGTCGGAAAATGTGCCTTGATGGTTTGCCTAGTACGTGGCTGAATTTTTTTTTCTGAAATGCCGTATATTAGAATGTTAGCCATTTTTCCGCGAGTGCCCCTTTTTATTTGTTTTGCATTTTTTTGCTTAGTCATGTTACCGTAAGGAATTGGCAAGTAGTGTCGCAAAACTTATATTTTTATAGTGTTGGAAAGTGTTTCTAGATGATCTGGCTACCCATGCCTATCTTTTTTTTTGCCAGATATAGCGTATATATAGGTATGTGTTCGATTTTCCGGTGATTGCCATTTTTTCGTTTTTTCCCAATTCTTTCAAAATTACTACGTACTAAGGAACTATCACAGAGTAATGATTCCTCTAGATGTTTATTTGTCGGAAAATTTTGTTTACTTCTTTTTTGATTGAATATCATCAAATTTTTTTAGCTAAAATATTATATTTTACATTTTTTTTTCGATTTTATTTCCCTTCAAAAAAATTTTTTTGGGTCAGAATTTTAATTTTATAGTCGTAAAATAATCGACAATTATCCAGCAACCCACCATACAATTTTTATGCATATCCAATAATAATTAGATTAGTAAATAACACCTTGAAATTGACATACCCTTCTTACATTTCAAGTGGCAGATTAGGGAGTCTGAGTCAGTGTGGTTGGCGGCCATTTTGTGGACATATCCGAAGCGTAAGTTGCCCTATCTATATATATTCTTGTTCCCTATAGAATTTGTGATATTTTGGTATATTTTTACCTGCATAAATATCATATTATATATTATATATATGTATTTTTTTACGAAATTTCTAAGTACTCAAAAAATTACCTTTAGATATGGCCCCTGATATAAATGTAATTTACAAAATAATGAAGATTTTTTTACATATTTCTATTTTAGGATAACATGTGTTTATTCCCTAAAAAAATTAGCCACTTCCTATTTCATTTGGGTACCCAAAAAAATTCATGAAATTTGGACAAATTTTTTTTGCCAAAAAAAGTTACCCTTTTTTTCTCATTTCAGATCTTCACCTCCATGGGTCTGACTTCATCCAAAATACATCAAGATGTGTCCTAAACATTCAAGAATCAATTCCTAAAAGGATTTGTGTATATATGTATAAACTTTTTTTTTATGAATTTTTGTCAGGTCTTTTTTTTTCTACTTAATTTTTTAAAATATTTATAATAAATAGTTTTTCTGCAGATGAGTAGTATTTATCTTTACAGTTGTTTTAAGCATTCATTGAAGTTTTTTTGGCAAAAGAAAAAAGGAGGTTACTGCAAAAACTGATTTTCCAAGAATTTTTTTTGGCGTCGGGGTCGTTCGCGTCCGAGTATACCCTTAAAGGGGTGTCCGAGGAGCGTACCTATCCAGGGTTAAAAGATACATGATAATATTACCATATCATTGCTAACGTTAGTAATGCCACCGCAACGTTGGTAACGCTGTGTATAACCATAACGTTGGTAACGCTGGCACCACATTGTGGGGTTGGGCTTTCCCAGCTAACGTTCTGGGGAGCATCTATTGTAATGGAACAGAAACCAGATTCTTTTCAACCTTAATAGCACACATTTTAAATGAAAAAATACTCGCCCTACTTAGAGATCTCTTGATTGGGAATATACTCCAGCACACTATTCTATCTGATTTCTCTTTCTCTTTTTACTTTCAAGTTTTTATAGTTTATATAATAAAGATTTATTTTAATGTTAGCATTGTTCTTGAACTTCTCTTGTGGTTTTTCCTTATTTCCTTTCCTTACTGGGTTATTTTCCTTGTTGGAAACCTTTATCAATGATTCTATCCTGTAAAACCTTGTGGCTTGACTTATTGTTTTCTTCCCTTTGTGTTGGTGGTGGTACACAACCTTTTAATTTTGCATCCCCAAAAAACAGATTATTTACATCTCCAAATTCCTGCAATTTGAGGCTTCAATGACCATTGCAGAGATGGGCACAGAGTGTTCAATTGTTATAAATCTTTCTGAGAATGCTAATCCTCATCCTCAAAACCTACAAGTTACTTCAAACGCTGTTTTTCCTGTTCCCTACAGGACCTACAAGATCCGGTTGTATACAATTTTAGGTATTTGGAGTATCACACTTACTTCTTGAGCGCGAACTTCTTTCGATTATCAGGCGAAAATGGAAGACACAAGTAGGTCTCCAAATCTCATCTCAAAGCCAGAATAGTCTGGCACTCTGGGAGTTGTTCTTGTGTGTGATTTCCTTATGAAATGTGGTTTCTCTTATGTAATTACTTGGTTTCAAACGTCTTTACAAGTTAAAGTATATAGTTTCAGTAAAATACCATTACTAAGAGCATTCCATTCACATCAGGAACACCTCTTATTTTCTTCTGTGGAGATTTAGGAATCCTATTTTGAATAACTTTAGCTGCGTAGTGAAGGGAACTATAACACTGACGCAACACGCGGAATTAGTTCTAAATCTAAAATAAAGTAAAATAACGCTTACAGTACACCTTGGGGGCTTTACTGAAAACACTACTCTTTTCCCAGAATTTATCTTAATCATTGAATGGAATAATCTAGATTATTAAAAGATCGGCTTCAGTTGGATGACTTGACCAACATGAGACAAATTAGTCCCTCCCAGAAACCCTTTAAAAAAGAAACACTCTAAAAGAGGAAACTGCATCTGGCATAATGATGAGTCATATTATCATGCATTGTTTCTATTACTGCCAATTCATCTTGTTTAGCTGCTTTTAACACATTAAAAAGGACAGTTAACTTTCCATGTGTAACCTATAGGTTAAAAGCATTCAACATATAGATATCAATATATGCATTTATCCTATTATAGCCTTTAATATCTCACTACTTTGTACTTTAAGCAAAAAGTTTAAGGGAAATCAGTAGTTATAATGTTAATTATATTAGAATTAATAATATTTTTATATCAAAACTGTTAGAGGATCCCTTCGTCTACCATTACCGAGAGAAGTTCTGGTCGTATCCTTTCTGCAACTGATAGAGGATCTCAATCTACCATTATTGAGAGAAGAAGAAATAAACAATTAAGATAACATATTGTGAGAACAGTAGCAACTTTAAAATAGATCTTTCATATATAAACTATAAATCTTTAAATAAAAGTAATAAGATAAAATGCTGTGCCCCAGTGTATCCTTAAGATATGTGTATTGTGTTATAGATGATAATGCAGTATTTATTTCATTTCTCATATTTATTAAATTTTTCATATGATTAAAATTAAAATATATCTAAAATTCTGCCTATTTAATGCTTTTATGATTATATTTAATAAAAAAATTCTGAATAAAATCCATTCTTGATTCATTCTTTAATATTTAAATATATCTTTGTGATTAGTATTCCACTTTCTTGAATAACAAACAGATCACCTACGGGCCAACCAAGGGAAAGGCCCGTGCCAACAACAAGTGTTGGCTTTAATACCTCAACAACAACAACAACAACAATAACAAACAATAACGTAAATTTACATATACACTTTTTATGGAGTACAGATCAACATCTGCTCCTAATAATACCTATTGTAGCATCACTTCACTGATCAATTTTTACCGGCTGTCTACGCTAGAACCTGTCTCTTACACAAGGTAAGGCAATCAACACACTCGCATTCACTGTGAATCTGTGATCCTCCTTTAGCACTCCTTATGTAACATGTACCAGATCGACTTATGTGCTATCTTACCAGGGCTGAAACTCATGCATATGTCATATGGCTATCATCTTGAATGCTGCTGCTTTTTCACTTAGATTACCTTAAAACTTTTTCCTTTCCTTAAATTTTAGGCTAGTAAAACCGAGATTACCTTGAAACCATGAAAATTACCTCACACTAATGTAAATACCTTAAAAGTTTAAACCTTGTTCCTTACTCACTTAAAATCATATCATCCTTCACAAATAGATTAACTGGAGTAAAAAAGCAGTAGGTCTAGCTTGTGTTAATAGATTCTCTTAGTTCGTCTTCTCTTCCTTTCCCTGCTTCTTTTGCTGTCTCTAGGGACCCTTCTGTTATTCTTAATGTCCATCTATTGTTTGTCATTCTCATTATATGTCCTCTCCATGTCCATTTCTTCATCTTGTTGTTTGAATACCCTCTACTTTAGTTTGTTCTCATAGTATCCATGTTGCTCTTTTAGTGTCTCTTAGTCTTACTCCTATCAATAGTCTTTCCATAGCTTTTTGAGTTGTAACTAGTTCGTGTTCTAAGGCTTTAGTAAGGATCCAAGTTTCTGATACACATGGTAGGCCTAATACTTGTAGGGCCATTTCGTTAAACAGTTCACTTCTTTAGAGAAAGTGGCATTTTACATCTCATAATTACATTTTGTTTACTTAAGCTGATATCTTAAGCTTGTCAAAGTCATTTGCCATGTTTCAGATAATGCTCATATTGAAAAATGTTTCTCATTTATCAATTGGAATTATTTGGTTACCAATAGACTCAATATTTCCTTAAACACAATTCATAACATCCTTGGTATCCATGGTCTTTTTCTGCTAATCTCTTCAATTCCAGATTATAAAGTTTGAAATGTCTTGATTCACTATATGGTCAAATATTTTGTTCAGCTCACTGTAATATATACATCTTATCTGCTGTGAGTTGCATTCCTTGGTGGCGTGATTTACTGAATATTACCTGCACTCTATATCATCAGTCTTGAACTTTCAATCTTCTTTAGTCAACCACTACTTTAGCTCATCTTTATCAGATTCAAGAAAAGACAATCTTGTCCAGTCTCATCTACTTTTAATTATCTAAAATAATATTTAATTATTTTTTACGCATTTTATTACACTACATCAAGTTTAGGCATATAGCTAGAGCAGAATCATTTGTGCATTTGGGAACTTATAAATAATTATAGTGATGAATAATAAGCAGTGAACGTAAGAAGGGCATAGACGCCTGGTTATGTTAGGTGGGAAAATTGAGTTAGGTGGTGTTTTTTGTCTGTATCTCTCTCTTAAGGGGACCACCAGCTATGTTCTGCCTTTATTAGCTAATGATTCAAAATACACAATATCTATATATATTTTAGTCATATATAATACTTTTATTATATATAAATTTCAAGTCATTTTATCCAAAACTTTTTTTTATTTACTAGCTAAAGTTAAAAATTACTAATCGATTTACACTGGCTGCCTATTAAAGTGAGAATTGAATTTAGAATATGTACAATAACCCACCAAGTTATTGTAATGGCAGAAATGCTTCATTTAACTGAATGGTAATCCCCTGATGATTATTGGACCTATAAACGAATTGGTCTGATAGCCACACCTGGTTGAGATGGTGTAGGATCGAGTGTGCATATGCAGAGGTGTAGAGAGATGTAACAAAGGAGTAGTTGTCTGCGGTCGAGAGTTTTTGATTGAGCTCAAAAGCTAAACAAAGGCGTAGTTGTGTGAGCCTCGGGCATAGCTGTGCGAGGTAAGTTCAGAGCGCACTCTTCAAGTCGACAACAATCAGTGTAGAGGGGTAACGGTGTTGCTCTTCTTATTATTATGTGAAACTCTTATTTTCTCCCTTGTGTTTTGATGACATTTGATATTGTGTATTGTGGTTATTTATTTTTTTAAATGCAATAACAGAATTATCATGTAAGGTTACGATAATTTTGCCAGTATTGAAATTGCTTCATGCTGAGCTTACATGTGGTTGGAATTGTGCCACCAACCATAAGTTAAGATGTGCAATATTATTCCCAGATGTGTGCAAGTGTTTATTCTTGAGTTGCTAGGCTAACTGTGCAGCGTAACCAGTAGGATAGGTAAGAGTAGAGTATAGCCTAGGCTACGAATTGCATGTTGTTTGACATAGGATCGTTGTCCTGAATGAAGACTTTGTATTACAGGGTATCAGTTTGGAGTAGCCTACCTGTCATGTACTAGCACTTGTAGAAGTAAGAAAAAAAAAAGACCCAGGGAATCAGCCTTTCCCTCAACCTTCACCACAAACCAAGATCCGTCCTTTTCCACATCAAGTGTAAGTTTAACCTTAAGACTAGTCTTAGAGTATTAGCCTATACCTATGATGTACACGGTATTAGCCTATGCCAAGGCTTGGTTTGTTTTAGATAGGCTAGCCAAGAGTAAGTTGATTGTCCTAAATTGAATGGTAGCCTCCGAACGTAAGTCAGGACAATTGACGAAGGTAAGAGTTTAATGAAAACGGATTTTGAGCGAAGCGAAAAATATATTTTTGGACTCAGGCCATGTCATTCTGATGGAAGTTCCTTCATTAGTAGCTTCCTAGGTTATATTTGACTACAGTGATATATCCCAGAGAATTTACCAAAGGTATACAGAATTCTAACTCCTGGAGCGAATATCCCTTTAAATTGGATATCGCGAAATCAGAGGACGTATTCTTGACACGTCTCATAGCTATCTACATCCCTAATAGCGTTTCCTCTTCGAGGGGCAAGTGGAAAGAATATAGGAGAGTCGTTAAGAGGCGACACTCCTACCGTACTGTAAATAGTGCGCCAAATCGCCACCGTGCAGCGCCCTCAAGCCATTCTTTGTAGCTTTGTAGGTGTTACAGATGCGGTACCATAGGGAGGGATTCATTATCCTTTTATCAAAAAGAGGATGGGTTCATCAGGACAACATGGCTACCTCACCCAAAAATAGATTTTTCGCTTCGCTCAAAATCCGTTATTTTGGGCTCAGGCCATGTCGTCCTGATGGAATTCTACCAGAGCATTAATGAATCTGTGGATTTTAAATAGTGCTGTTTATCTCGAAGTAACTTTTTCCTATTTGATCTTCTTGACCTAGAGACACTTGATGTTACCGTTATACACCCATCAACTGATCATAAAGTATGTCAGCTCTTCCTGCCCCCTACAGGGAAGAGTCTGGGTAAACTCTAGGAAAAAACCCGAGGATTTTGACTTCAAGGAACAATCTAGCAAACAGTTTGTATATTAGTGTCCTCATATACGTAAAGGATAGTTTGTACTTATATGGTATAGATCTGTATAGGTTACTGATACCTCCCAAGCCTGGATATAGAGAGACAGATAGGTTTATATACGTGTAGGAAACCTAATTAAGTAAGATAAACAGTTTAGTACAATTATTTCTTACCTGTTTGCTTGGAACAGTCGAAACCTTAGTTCCCCAATATATTATTAATAGAATCAAGGATGCTCTGACATTATTTTTAAACTAGAATATTTGAGGCGAAAGAGACGCAAAGATTCCTTCTATTGTTTATTACAAAAATAGAAATCATGGTTGTATTCAATTACGTTTTACGCTGAACAATTCTGCATAAAAGCATAAATAGTAATAACAGAATTAGAATAAGTTTCACCTGAAAAGGAAAACATTAGCCACTCTAAGGGAAATATAAAATTTCACAATGTATTCTGTTGTTACTAGGAACACTGTCCATATAAGTATGCCTGGCACTTGTGTCCATCTATTATGCTTAATGTCACCAGTGTAGAGAGAACAGTCTATAGTGTCATCACTAAACACAATACTCAACATGATATGCCTTACGAGTCTATCATGTATACCCTTCACTAAAAGTCCCAAATATTTCACTGTCCTTCGCAGAATCAAGCGGCAGGTTTTATAACACTGCCTGCCGCCACCACATGATATTTTATTTTCTGTAATTGCTTCGCAAAGTGTTTGAAGAAAACTCTGGATGACTTCCATCCAGTATAAGCACGAAGGCTTTCAAACGACATTGTCTGAAAGAAATATTGTCATCTGATGTTATGATGATATGAAATAACATCACCTTTTCATACTCTACTCTATATCCAACTGGCCATACTCCTGTTTCTGCTATTAGTCCCCATGATGGTGTGGTAGCAGCATGTTAAAACATTCCTTTCATAATTTTGTACTGTATACTTTCTAATTCTTTCATTTCTTTTTCTTTTATTACATCCCATGTCTCAATATTTTTAAATATTGTCGGTACTACTACTGTCTCATATATCTTTTTTTCTCACTAGCGACACAGTGTTCGTTTAGTCTCGGTGCTGACAACAACTCCTGGATTATGTACATCGTAACCTCCCGAAATTTGCACTACGATTCCCGTAGAGTTCAACCACAATGTCCGTTTTTCATTTAGGAAAAGAGGCATGGGAATATTATGACGAAAAAGAAAGACACTGTGAAGACTATTTCAATGGCCAAGTTAGTGACTGTAATAACTGTGTGGCTTACCAACTGCGCCGAGCTGAGATCTTCAAAATCATACCTAAATTGAACTTTTTTGTAGACCCAAAAGTTCATAATCACCATGTCATTTGTGACTGTGAGGGTTGCAAAGATGCCTCTTTCAAGATTATCGAGCATGATAAATTAGTTCAAGTCAAGAATCTTGAACACAAGAAGAAGAAAAGGAAGAAGGCTTCTGTCACATCTTCACCAGCGCCAGAAACAGCCCCAACATCACCTATTGTGACTCCAAGGACTGAGAGCACAGACTGGTCCTTGTCTGTCCCTACAACTCCTCAGCAATCAGGTGCAACAGCAGTCAACCCTTCTACCAACGAGCCTGAGTCCTCCGAGCCTGAGTCCTCCAACGCCATGGAGACCGAACAAGGGGCCCACTCCACGGACTGCAACTGCACAGATTGCCTCCAAACTCTTCTGCAAGAAGCCACTGCAATACAAGAAAACATCTCAGCTACACAGCCAAAGAAGCCTCTGCCAAAGTTTCGACTTTCACAGGCAAACCACGAGCTCTCTTATGCCTCTCTTGCTGCCATAGCTACCAAGCCTGGCATGAAACTCACTGCAACACCTAACAGGAAAGGTGACCTTATCATCTATCCCAAGGACATCGAGACAGCCAGATTCCTTCAGGAAGACTCCACCTTAACACTGCTGGATCCTGCTTTTATCAGGAAGAAGGCAGTCATTACCAGGTATCCTGTGACGATGCCTATCTCCATTGTAACCTCGTGCAGCAATATTGACTGTGCTGTTCGCTGCACAAGCAAGGATGACGTTCCTGTTCGACGCCTAATCACCACCTTTATAGGTCCAGTTCCTTCCAAACTGGACTTAGGAGTCTGGGGTACTTTCCCATCGAGGAATACACACCTGAGCCCCTTCGATGTTACAGATGCCAACGCTTTGGACATCATAAAGAAGAATGCAGAGGCCCCATTATTTGCGGTATCTGCAGCCAGCGACATAGCACAGAAGTGTGCATAAAGGCCCATAAAGAAGGACGACAAACCACATCCAAGTCCCCCAACTGTACCAAGCCACACCATGCTTGGAATAAGCGCTGCCCAGAGCGTCTCAAGAGGATAGCAGCTATGAAGAATACATCCTCTTCAAACCAAAACAAACCAGCTCCATCCCAGCCACCTAAAGAACAGAGAACTCCTCGCCAGAGAAGACCAACTCAGCCAACTCCTGCTCCTGCTTCTACATCTACAATAGCTCCTGCATCTACACCTATAACTGCTCCTAAAAAGGACCAGCAACGACCTGCAACTGTTCCTAAGAAGGATCAGCACCGACCTGCAACTGCTCCCCAAAGGGACCAGCAACGACCTTCATCCTCATCCCCTTCCCAAACCTTGACTCAAGCAATTGAGTCTCTCACCTTGCAGGACCTCATACCTATCGCCTTCCAGATCCTTACCAAAGTCCTCTCCCTCTCATCAACCTCCACCTTCCAGCAACTCCTGCAACAGTTCCAGTTCTGAGCCACTGAGCAGAGATAATCCTTCCCCGCTTGCAATCCTCCCCTTCCCAATTCCCTATTCCTAAATGGAGAATATTTATTACAAGGCTGTCTTCCTCATAAGGAAACAGCTCTTGTTTTTCCTGTCTCCCACCCTCTTTCCCTGTTAACCCTCTTCTTACCCTATCCTTAGGGGGCCTTTCTCGTGCGTGTTGTCCGAGCGCTGCACAGAATTGGCCCCCTCCCCCTTTCCATCACAAGAGCAGGAATAAGCTTCTTTGCCTCAACCTACTCCTTTTCTCTCCTACTAAAATTCCTTCACTCCTCTCCCAGTCTCTTTTACTTACTGGGACTTACTACTATCAATACTTTATCCTCTGACTAAAAATTTTCTTTCGTGGACCTAAAAGGGAGACCCCCTTTTCGGGTTACTATCTACCCCTTGTCACGTCTTGTACCATTCCATTCCATCCCTCATTCATCATCCTTACATCTCATTACCTTTACCTATCCTTACCTAACATTCCTTTTCCTATTCTTACCTAACGTTCCTTTTATTAATATAAATTTTACTCCTTGGAGTATACCCTTTACAAATCCAGTCCTCTTACGGGCTGCCCAGCGGCAAGAGCCCGTGTCATGCTATATGCATGGCAATCTACACACACACACTCTCACTAGCAATGCTAAATATCCTACTCTGTTACTGTCTCCTTACTTCCTAAATTCTTGTACAATGTTTCCAATTTTTGCTTCCCTATTACTTGTGCTGAGACTATGGTTTCCCTTTCCTGAGTAGGACTACTCTCCTAAATATTCATATTCCTCAACTATTTCTATCCTTCCATTTTCAACCGTTCCAACTTCCTATGAGTTACGAGTAGTCGTGGTTGTGTCTTCGCCTGCAACAACACATTCACTAAGATATTTTCCTTTTGCTCATTCTTTAAATGTTATCCTCCTTCTATCTTTCCTCACTTCCGTCTTTTGCATTTCATTGGTCAAAGATATGTTTTCTCCAAACCAAACTTATAATATAATCACTAAAATAAAAAGTAGTTTTATTTAACTTTTACTTTTTTGGTTTAGAAATCATTTATGGAGTTTATTCATAAGTCTAAAGTTCATATATATTCAATAATATAGACTCTCTTGTCTCCTCCTCCAAAGCTATTGACGAATAAAAGATAAGATGATAATTTGAATTATCACATAAAAATATATTTTGGTCGGCAAACACAAACACAAATATTACTCCAAATCTAATTTTTCCGTATATGCTAAGGATAAGAATGGTCTTCTATACTGAAATGGAGACATCACAGTAAAGGTTTTTAGAAAATAATATAGTTCTCGAGATAAACAAACTACTTAGGAACAGAACTCCAACATTTCCATGATTATAATATGAACTTTGAGGAGAGCCTATATCATCTTATCACATACCAAGAAATAACAAACCCAAGCACACATAGAATATTACTGGATATGTCCTAGAGGAAGCAGATGGGTCTACCCCTACAAGAATAACCTTCATAAAACTGTAGGAAGGAAATTTCCAAATGACCACTCCTTAAAAACACTGCAATTGCAAAGGGGAAATCTCCTTATGATTAAATTTGGTTAAATATATGATTACAAACAGGTATATCAATTATTTTATTTCATTCTAGATTGTTGAGACGAAGAACAAACATACATTAAAATAAGGAAGATAGAAAAAGAAAAGTTTGATGAGTTGTAATATTAGTTTGAAAAACTCCTAGTAAACATCTTTGTCTCTGTTACTATAACTCGAAGGAAAAACTGTGAATTTACCTAAATATCAAATTTTCATTATCTCTATCTTAAAACAGCTGATTATGTCTCAAAATATTCTCCACTTCCTTCCTCCATTTCTTCCATCCTCCATTTCTTCCTTCCTCCGTTTCTTCCTTCTTTCCTTTATTTCTCCTGTGCTTAGTTGCTTTGCTTACTTCCTTCTCGCGATCAACAAACCACAATTAGTCAACAAGAGTCATAAGCAAAGATTTTTGAAGGCACCAATCTGGTCCTTCCAACTTGCATCCTTCCATCCAAAGGGTTTCATAAACCATCACAACGTCCATCAAACAGGAAATAAAATCAAGTCACATAAATTAGACTACTTTTTATTATGCTAAATTATAAATACTAAATTTCAACCCTAGTCCCCGATCTCTCTCTCTCTCTCTCTCTCTCTCTCTCTCTCTCTCTCTCTCTCTCTTTTGCACATTTAGACGTGTTTTTTTCACATTCAAATAAGCCATATATATTTTTGATACATTAATGTCTGGATTCTCTTAACGACTTCGGGATCAAAGCCCCAGGCGAAATCACACAAAGACAAGAGCTTGTGACCGGCCGGGAATCGAACCCTGGTCGGCGAGCTTGTATAGACAGTGACTAAACCACTTGGCCACGAAGAAAGTGGTCTAGTCACCGTCTATACAAGCTCGCCGACCAGGGTTCGATTCCCGGCCGGACCTGGTCGGCAAGCTTGTATAGACAGTGACTAAACCACTTGGCCACGAAGAAAGTGGTTTAGTCACCGTCTATACAAGCTTGCCGACCAGGGTTCGATTCCCGGCCGGTCACAAGCTCTTGTCTTTGTGTGATTTCGCCTGGGGCTTTGATCCCAAGGTCGTTAAGAGAATCCAGACATTAATGTATCAAAAATATATATGGCTTATTTGATATATATATATATATATATATATATATATATATATATATATATATATATATATATATATATATATATATATATATATATATATATATATATATATATATATATATATATATATATATTCTGCTGGAATAGAAACTGCGAAACAGATGGAAGAGACACCCACCCCAAGTTCCCTAATTGCTCCAGAGATCATCACGCCCTGAACAAGTGCTGCCCAGAGAGACTTAGGAAGATAGCTGCGATGAAGAGCACTATCCCTACAAAACAACCTAAGCCAGCTAAGATGCAACACCCCAAGGACCAGCAACCTCCTCGCCAGAGAAGACAGCACCAGCCTACCACTGTTCCTGTGCCTGCACCTGCCACCCAACTGCAAGCAGTACCTCCTTCTCAACCTGCAATTCCACCTCCTTCTCAACCAACATCCTTAAACCCACCTCAAACCCTGGCTCAACAAATTGAGTCACTCACCTTAACCCTGGAACGGTACGGTGGGTCGTCCGCGACCCTGAGTGTCAAAAAAAAAGAGGTTTTTCTCAAGTGACTCACCCCCGTGACTGAATTTGTGGGTGATCGACCTGCAGTAGGTGTCTCGCCTACACGCTCTAGTAGTGTCCAGATGTGCATTGCTGTAGCTGTACTCCTTCCCCGATTTCTGAGACGCCTCGGGGTCGAGCGCGACCGAGTTTACCCTTTTAAGGTAATTTGCATAATTATCAAAGTTATTACGTATTATAAAATTGTCGTAGAATGGTGCAACTTGTATAGGTTATCAGTTGTGGAAAGTCTTAGTGGATTGTTTGGCTACCATGTGCATGATTTTTTTTTAGTTAAAACGTCGTTCATCACCACGAGGACCATTTTACCACAAATGCCCCTTTTTCATTTTTTTCATTTTTTTTCCAAGACATTTTTCCGTAAGATATTGCCAAATAGTGTCGAAAAACTTTTGCTTTTTTAGTGTTGGAAAGTGTGTCTAGATGATCTGGCTACCCATGCGTGACTTTGTTTTTGTCAGATACGACGTAGTTATTGGTATATGTGGTATTTAACTACGGTTGCCAATTTCTGTTTTTTTCAATATTTGTAAAAATTTACTACGTAGTAAGGAATTGCCGTATATTATTGATTTGTTTTTCATGTTTATGTGTTAGAAAGTGTGCCTTGATGGTTGGGCTAACACGTGCATGTCTTTTTTTTTATCTAAGATGCCGTATATTAGAATGTTGGGCATTTTTCCGCGAGTGCCCCTTTTTATTTGTTTTGCATTTTTTTGCTTAGTCATGTTACCGTAAGGAATTGGCAAGTAGTGTCGCAAAACTTATATTTTTATAGTGTTGGAAAGTGTTTCTAGATGATCTGGCTACCCATGCCTATCTTTTATTTTAGCCAGATATGGCGTATATATAGGTATGTGTTCGATTTTCCTGTGATTGCCATTTTTTCGTTTTTTCCCATTTCTTTCATAATTACTACGTACTAAGGAACTATCACAGAGTAATGATTAATTTACATGTTTATTTATCGGAAAATGTTCCTTGATGGTTTGCCTAGCACGTGGCTGAAATTTTTTTTTTCTGAAATGCCGTATATTAGAATGTTGGCCATTTTTCCGCGAGTGCCCCTTTTTATTTGTTTTACATTTTTTTGCTTAGTCATGTTACCGTAAGGAATTGGCAAGTAGTGTCGCAAAACTTATATTTTTATAGTGTTGGAAAGTGTTTCTAGATGATCTGGCTACCCATGCCTATCTTTTTTTTCTGCCAGATATGACGTATATATAGGTATTTGTTCGATTTTCCTGTGATTGCCATTTTTTCGTTTTTTCCCATTTCTTTCAAAATTACTACGTACTAAGGAACTATCACAGAGTAATGATTCATTTAGATGTTTATTTGTCGGAAAATGTGCCTTGATGGTTTGCCTAGCACGTGGCTGAATTTTTTTTTTTTCTGAAATTCCGTATATTAGAATGATGGCCTTTTTTCCGTGAGTGCCCCTTTTTATTTGTTTTGCATTTTTTTTGCTTAGTCATGTTACCGTAAGGAATTGGCAAGTAGTGTCACAAAACTTATATTTTTATAGTGTTGTAAAGTGTTTCTAGATGATCTGGTTACCCATCCCTATCTTTATTTTTAGCCAGATATGGCGTATATATGGGTATGTGTTCGATTTTCCTGCGATTGCCTCTTATTCGTTTTTTCTCATTTCTTTCAAAATTACTACGTACTAAGGAACTATCACAGAGTAATAATTCATTTAGATGTTTATTTGTTGGAAAATTTTGTTTACTTCTTTTTTGATTGAATATCATCAAATTTTTTTAGCTAAAATATTATGTTGTTTTACACTTTTTTTTTCGATTTTATTTTCCTTCAAAAAATCTTTTTGGGTCAAAATTCTAATTTTATAGTCGTAAAATAATTGACAATCATCCAGCAATCCACCATACAATTTTTATGCATATCCAAGAATAATTAGATTAGTAAATAACACCTTGAAATTGACATACCCTTCCTGCATTTCAGGTGACAGATTAGGGAGTCTGAGTCAGTGTGGTTGGCGGCCATTTTGTGGACATATCCGAAGCGTAAGTTGCCCTATCTATATATATTCTTGTTCCCTATAGAATTTTTGATATTTTGGTATATTTTTACCTGCATAGATATCATATTATATATTAAATATATGTATTTTTTACGAAGTTTCTAAGTACTCAAAAAATGACCTTTAGATATGGCCCCTGATATAAATGTAATTTACAAAATAATGAAGATTTTTTTACATATTTCTATTTTAGGATAACATATGTTTATTCCCTAAAAAAATTAGCCACTTCCTATTTCATTTGGGCACCCACAAAAATTCATGAAATTTGGACAAATTTTTTTGTCCAAAAAAAGTTACCCTTTTTTTCTCATTTCAGATCTTCACCTCCATGGGTCCGACTTCATCCAAAATACATCAAGATGTGTCCTAAACATTCAAGAATCAATTCTTAAAAGGATTTGTGTATATATGTATAATTCTTTTTTCTGAACTTTTATGTCAGGTCTTTTTATTTTTCTACTTAATTTTTAAAAATATTTATAATAAATAGTTTTTCAGCAGATGAGTAGTATTTATCTTTACAGTAGTTTTTAGCATTCATTGAACTTTTTTTTGGCAAAAAAAAAAGGAGGTTACTGCAAAAACAGATTTTTCAAGAATTTTTTTTTGCGTCGGGGTCGTGCGCGACCAAGTATACCCTTAAAGGGGTGTCCGAGGAGCGTACCTATCCAGGGTTAAAAGACCTTAAACCCATCGCCTTCAAAATCCTCACCAGAGTCCTCTCTTTATCCTCGACCCCCACCTTCCTGCAGCTTCCGCAACAACTTCACATTCCAGCCACCGAGCAGGGATGAGCTTTTTGCGTAAGCCTACTCCTTTTTTCTCTGACTGAAATAAAAAACTTCTCTCCTCTCTTAGTCTCTCCTACTTACTGGGACTCACTGCTATCAACACTTTTTCTCTGACTAAAACTTTTCCTTTTCGTTGACTTAAAAAGGAGTGTTCTTTTTCAGGTTACTTCCATCCCTTTCATGTCTAATGTCAAATCCCTCCTAAAGTAATCCTCCTCCACCTTTTCATGTTCAAATTGCCCCTTTCAAAATTCACCCATTGCTTTTTAATGTTGCAGTTTTGGCCTCCTTTGGGAGACCAAAGTATGAAGTTCTACGCAGTCCTGAAGCATGTCGCGACTCTAATGCCCTGTAAAGTAGAAATCACATATCTAAAGTGTATAAATATGTCCAGGAGTAGAGCATGCCATATACTACTATACATAGAATACGTATATTTTTTACTTAAAAATGTGATTCTGCTAAAAAAAAGGACTGAAGCGGGAGATATACGCAAGAGGAGTGAAGATGCTGCAAGACAGAGGCTGAGAGACGGAAAGCATTTCCATTTCTGATGTAAAATATGCGCTACATGAACTCCTAAAACACATCAGAAAAGAGCTATTTTTTTTACGGTAAAACAATGATAAACCTGAAATTGTTTTAATAAGTCAACTTGCAAAGAAAGACTCTGGAGGGCAACCTATGCGATTCGCTAAGTCGTGTTCAAGACATGACACTAAATAGTTCTCTTACTATTCATATCAATAAGTAAATGCTACAAATATGGCAGAGAAATGTTGTTCCTCATTAATTTCAAAATTTACTACTTAAGGATTATTTAAATGGAAGTTTTATTTCTATTGAAAACTCCCAAATAAAAAAAAAAACTTCCAACAGTCTGGTCTTCAAAGAAGCAGTGTAGGTGAACTTCAACTCATTTGAAGGAGATGCAGCTGCTGTG
>NW_027172196.1:40000-42500 GCF_036898095.1 Palaemon carinicauda | reverse complement strand
TTGATTACGTACGTTAGTACGTCGACATGCTGGTAGCAGGAACATTTCTTGTGTGGTATTCAATGATGGTCTCTCACTTTGGATAAGCAGGGCTTCCAAAATACGCAAACGCCTGCTGTCCGTGGCGCTACCGATAATTTCGGTGTTAGCAACGATGTCCGTCCTGCTAATCTGTGAGTTGTGTCGTTGTAAAGCATGATTTTTGATAGCCCCTTGCTGCACGTGGCACGAGATTCTTTTCGAGAGCTTCATGTTAGTCATTCCTATGTACTTGCCGGGGCATCCACGGACTGGGCATTGGTAGGAGTAGACCACATTAGTCTTCAAAGGATCGTTCTTGGGGGGCGCTGGGTTATTCTTCATAATCAAGCTGCGTGTTTTCCTTGTCTGGTAGTAAATGATGAGCTTTACTTTCGTTTTCTCGTCGGTGGGTGAGACGTTATTTTTGATGATGTCCTTGATGGCCTTTTCGTCTCGCTGATATTCAGAGTGCATGAGGCCTTTGTAGTATAGTCTGATGTCCTTAGGTCCGTTGATGGCGGTGTCGGACCTGGCTGTGGTGTCGTCGGATTCTTGGCTGGCATTGTCGGACCCTTCCACCGAAGGGGCCCCATACCACTTATCTATGGCTGTCCTCACTTCTCGTTGAACTTGCTTGTTACTATACCCGTTGTTGATGAGGACCTGTGCGGTCCTTTCCAGCTCCTTGTGGGTGTCAGTCCAAGTCGAGCAGTGGGACAGGGCCCTACGGACAAAGGCCTTGATGGTCGAGGCCTTGTAACGAGCAGGACACTCGCTATCTCCGTTAAGACACATGCCCAGGTTAGTGGGCTTAGTGTAGACGGTGGTCTGGAAACCTTCGTCGGTGGAAGAGATCAAGACGTCCAGGAACGGGAGGCGGTTGTCAATGCTATGTTCGAGGGTAAAGTGAAGGACACTGTTATCCTCGAAGGTTCTTCGTAAGTTTTCAATGGCGTTGATGGAAGTGGCCTTGATGAAGGTGTCGTCGATGTAGCGGAAGTAGACGGCAGGGCACTCGAGTTGGGAGAATACCCTCTCCTTTATCACGCCCATATAGAAGTTGGCAAAGAGCACGCCCAAGGGCGAGCCCATTGCCACGCCGTCCTTTTGCAAGTACGTATGTCCCCTATGGGTGGTGAAGGGGGCCTTTTTAGTACAAATAGCAAGGAGAGTTCGAAGGGCTTGTTCAGGGATATTCAGTTCGGGAGTCGTCTCGTCCCTGTAGACCTTATCAGCGATGAGGTCGATAGTTTCGTCGACAGGTACGTTGGTAAACAAAGATTCGACGTCCATAGATGCTATGACCCCCTCGCCAAGTACGTCCTTGATCCTCTCTAGGAATTCGGCAGAGGAGGCCACACAGTGCTGGTCGGGGACATATGGCGTCAGGATTGTATTTAGTTTCTTAGCCAGCTGGTACGTGGGCGTGGGGCATTGACTGATGATCGGTCGAAGTGGGTTGCCTTGCTTGTGAGTTTTGACGTTGCCGTAAAGGTAGCCTGGTCCATAATCCCCCGAGATCATAGGCAGGTGCACGGCATTGGTGGCAGCATTGATAGCCTCGATAGTGCGGTTTGCTTCCCTTTTAATTTCTTCAACGGGGTTGCAGGTGAGGCGCTCAAATTTGGTCTGGTCTGCGAGGATGGTGTCCAGTTTTTCGTGGTATTCGTGGGTGTTGATTAGTACGAAGGCAGCTGTCTTGTCGGCCCGACGAACGGTGACTTCAGCAACTTTCTTGAGTTCTTTTGCAGCAATTTTCATTTCTTTGGAAACAATACCGCTGCTGTACTTGCCCCTATCAGTAAGGGCCTCGGCAAGTAGAAGCGGCTGAAGGGCGTCTGTCGTCAAAAGGGCACCACGTTCTTGTAAGTTAAGGATGGAATCTATCAATAATTCCATCTCCAGACGTTTGACGGTAGGTCTCGGTCGGGAAATGAAGTGGCAGTTAAGGCCCATCTTAAGAATCTGCTCCTGGGCTGGTGTAGGGGCGTAGTTAGAAATGTTAATATATTCTTGGCGGACCTCTGGGATCCGCAGCTTCCCGCCGTTCAGGTTAACAAGTTTCTTTAGGATGGTCCTCCTCCTCTTCTTAAAGTCCCTCTCCTTAAGGACTTGTAGGGCGTAAATGATGTTGTTGGGGTAGCTCAGGCCACCACCAAGGTCTTCTTCAGAGTTGGGGCGTCGATCATCGTGGGCGTCATCATCAGGGGCGTCCTCATCAGGGGCGTCATCATTGGGGGTGTCCTCGTCCTCGGGGTCGCTGGTAACCTCATCCTCAAGGTCGTGGGCATCATCAGGGGCGTCATCATCAGGGGCGTCGTCGTTGGGGGCGTCCTCGTCCTCGGGGTCGCTGGCAACCTCATCCTCAGGGTGGCTGGTAACCTCGAGGGGGACGTCAGTAGCTATCTGAGATGCTCCTTGATCCCGCAAGCTGGCCCATTCATCTTCGAGGTGGACCCGAAGGGGGTGTAGTTCGTCC
>NW_027172195.1:70000-78092 GCF_036898095.1 Palaemon carinicauda | reverse complement strand
GACCACGCAAAAATCTCCATGGCATAATTCTTTAATCAAACTGGTTAGTAATCGACTGAGATTACTATTACGTTATTGCCCATTTTAATCGTGGTGTTAATTCCAACTAAATATTCTTATTGGTCAGCTAGAAATATCAGCTAAAATAAGATATTATGATCTCTCTCTCTCTCTCTCTCTCTCTCTCTCTCTCTCTCCTCTCTCTCTCTCTCTCTCTCTCTCTCTCTCTCTCTCTCAAAGATGGGAAAATATACATCAGGCATCAGCTAACTTGCAGTCATTTCCATTCAAGGGCTTTAGAAAAAAAAAATAAATCTCCTTGAATAGGTTTTCATGTCTGAAGGTAACTCAGCAAAAAAAATATATATCTAATTAGTTCTCTCCTGACATCATCCTCGTCGCAGAGAGAGAGAGAGAGAGAGAGAGAGAGAGAGAGAGAGAGAGAGAGAGAGAGAGAATAAGAAATATCAATTTCTCAACGCAGCATTACTGCGAAAGATAGCATTGTAGTGTAGAGACGATTACAATAAAATAATTACCCTTTAGACTTTTCTGTTTTAACCTCTTCCCAAGTTTTTGTTAGGGCTATTAGAGGGTAGACGTTTCACCAGTGCTCTCTCTCTCTCTCTCTCTCTCTCTCCTCTCTCTCTCTCTCTCTCTCTCTCTCTCTCTGCGACGAGGATGACGTCAGGGGAGAACTAATTAGATGTATTTTTTTTGCTGGGTGATGAGAAAATAAAGAAAGGGCTATGTTTCAGTCTTGATTGTATAAATGATACGAAAATAGTAAAGAAAAAACGTAAAGAAAAAAGAACGTAAAATTCACAGAACTGGGAATAGAACTTCAGCAAAAAAACTGTCATGGGTAAACATGAAGTCAGAAATGCTGAACAGGAGAGCCAGGTCAGGAGAGTCACTGTCTACTTAACTACTTCCACCATATACTTACAAAAAAGTAGACATTCTCTCTTAATAGGTTGATAATCTAGCAAAGTGTTTTGAATCCATTTAGATACCACTTAATAGAATTTACTTTACTTTATTCAAAGATGATATCCTTGGCAGGTATCAGACGGAAAAGCCCTGTGGCCTGGATGACCTACAAGATTTGCTTGTCATATAAAGTGTATAGAGTATAAAGCATCATATGGCGCAATCTGTGTTAATTATCAACTCCAAAGTATCTCACGAATTCATGAATGAAAGAGTAATCAAATTTTTCTTTGAAGCCGTAATATCATCCATCCAAATGCAAAGACAGATTTTAAATTAATGAATGGAATCCTTTAAAAAAGAGCAAAAAAGAAAAATTAATGTCCAGGAGTGTATATTCCTAAAGCTCCTTCCACACGAGGGGCAAATGCACCGCAAGCAGACAGTGTTACCAGTTTTGTGGTATGGGTGGCGATCACAAGTGTAGATGACGTCATAGGCTGTTTCACCTGGTAACACTGTTTCAAATCACACGCTCAAAAAATCTGTGGGTCATTCAGGAATTAAAGAAGACACCCGTATCATAACTAGGAGTTATTTCTGGCACTGTTGCTCAGAAGAGACAGTGAATTTGCTCTAGAATGCAATAATTGTAATCAACATAAGGGTAACGTTAATGTCAGAGCTCCACTAGAGAAATACCTCCACATAATTGGATCTATTCCAATTAGGAACGAAACACATGGGACCTTTTCCTTAAACAATGAGGGATGATAAGGATAATTCTTGTTTCATTAGATCTTTAAAAAGCTCAAGATAGAGATGACTGGCGAAATCTAACCAAGACCCATTGCGTCAATAGGCGTAGGAGATGATGTTGATATTGTTCTACAGATCATTTAACAAATTAATTTAGGAAGAGATAGATCAGCTGTTTCCGTTGCAGAAGCATTCATGTCTTGGGTTATTAGGCAATAGTGTCCTAAGGTGCTCCGCACGGACAATGCATCAGAGCTCATTAGTGAAAGTCTTACACAATTGTGTAAAGTCTTAGAAATCAAAAAGTGCGAGATTACAACTTATAAACCGAGTTCAAATGGAACATTAGATTGGGTGAATAGGAAACTGAAGGATATCTTATGAACTATTGTGACAACATATACTCGTCTGCTTCATGTTGGGTTATCGATTATGTAATATCATAATTTCCATGAATAAATTAATCTTGTTAAAATGAAAAGTAATTAAAATTCTACTTGGAGAAAACGTTAAAAACGTTGAACTAACATCTATCATCAAATGTCACTTCATATGGAAACTTCTGGATATGGTTCAAGGATTGAAATTCTGTAAGATTAGAGGCTATTGCATAGGATCGTTAATGAAATTACAAAGGAAAACTATTATTACTGAAGATTAGAAATACAGATTAGAATAACTGACGATTTGCAGCCCTTTTTTAACGTTTACAGTAATGAAATTCGATTCGTACTTTCTTTCAGAATTCCAGATAAAGATATGATTTAAGAGTGAATAAAAAGAAATGACTCCACGTATTCGAATTTGCTCCTTAAAAATTCATTGTTTTATGTCCCTGTCTTCCATCAAAGTGAAGAGCAACATGTCAAAAGAAGTTTTACAAAGATATTTAAAGTCCAAAGAAGTTCACTTTAGCTGTAATTACATCTGTTTTTTTATCCATCAGTTTTCTATTGTGCATTACAGCGCTTTCTGCATATCAATCACTATTCAAGAACATTAAACTCTTACGAAGATAAATAGTTGCATGAGGAGAGAATGCCCCGTGAGCAGTCATAAATTTCCTCTAAAAAAAAAAAAAAAAAAAAAAAAAAAAAAAAAAAAAAAAAACTATAGTGCAATTATTTTTTTAATGAAATAATAAATAAAAAATCCTGGAGATATTAACTATAACTTTCATAGGTAATTTAGGCGAATGCAATGGGATCTCCCAACTAAAATATAAGCCATTACTATGAATATGAGTCTTAATAAAATAGCTGAGACAATTTTGCACTTTATATCCTGAGTCTGTAGAACATGTTATCATTTGTCATCAACAACGTAAGCAGCATCGGTGAACATGACTGGATTTCATGGCAGAATATTTTCTATTTTTTTTCTATTCTTATATTCAACGTAATATATGACGATCCGCTGTAAAACTGAGTATAAAAATGTGTCGTGAATAATATGTACAATTGGCGATGCTTACAAATGATACTGTGTATATTAAACATGTTTAAAAAGTTAAGGGCATGTGGGCCAGTCTGAAAGCACTTGCAAAAGGAGAAACTTTGGGTTAAACACGAATAAGATTAATGTTTTAAGAGTAAATTGAAAGAAAGAAGATGGATCAATAAATGTTGATGAGAAGCGTAGAGAAATTAATTTAGAATATATGCAATATTATCTGGTCATAAGATTACCCTATGATTGTTAGATGAAAGGAGATGAAGGGCACAGAATCCATGATGCAAGCAAGGTGCAAGGTGTATGCAAAGTGGCTGGAAAAATCTCGGAGAGTCTTTGGCAGTTAAAGTTAGATTTCATGAAAGAATTACTAAATCTATTATTCTTTGTGGAACTGATGATCGGATAATAAGTACGTAGGAAAGAAAAAAGCTGAATAAGTTAGCATATCTTGAAATGTGGATGAAGGAGTTTTAAAAGTTTTTGGCTACGTCGAACCAATGGAGGATGAAAGGTTGAAAAAAAAGGGTGAATAATACAACATAAGATGAGGGAGGAAGGTCTAGAAAAAGAGATAGATATTTAAAAGGACCCTCGGCATTCAAAATAAATGAAGCAAAACCTTGGGGGTGATTAGCATGATATATGTATAGTGATTAAAAGTTGGTTCTGATAAGCCTTCTGTGTCGGGATATAAAAAGGCTAATTTTGAAAAAAAAAACTTTTTGCTTTGGGAACTCATCAGATGTTCATTTGTTCATGAATGAGTATTGTATGACTCGATACTCTTTTCATTGCATAGTAATGCTATTAAAAAGGTTCGTGTATCAGCTGAGAAAACACACACTCTCTCTCTCTCTCTCTCTCTCTCTCTCTCTCTCTCTCTCTCTCTCTCTCTCTAGGTTCGTGTATCAGCTGAGAAAACTCTCTCTCTCTCTCTCTCTCTCTCTCTCTCTCTCTCTCTCTCTCTCTCTCTCTCTCTCTCTCTCTCTAGGTTCGTGTATCAGCTGAGAAAACTCTCTCTCTCTCTCTCTCTCTCTCTCTCTCTCTCTCCTCTCTCTCTCTCTCTCTCTCTCTCTCTCTCTCTCTCTCTCTCTCCTGGTTATATCCCTTTTTTTCAAAAGTTACTTTCTGATAACATATAACAAATACGCCTCGATTATATATGTATATGTGTGTGTGTATATATATACATATATATATATATATATATATATATATATATATATGAATGTATATGTATATATATATTGTATATGTATATATACATATATGAATGTATATGTATATATATTGTATATGTATATATACACATATGAATGTATATGTATATATATTGTATATGCATATATACATATATGTATATATATGTATATAGATACATATGAATATGTACATATATGTATGTATATACATATAAAAATGTATATATGTGTATATATATACATATATATATATGTATATATATTCATATATATGTATATATGTATATATACATATGTATGTATATATATATATATATATATATATATATATATATATATATATACTGTATATTTTGGTTATTATTGAAAAATTTTATCAATCCAGTATCGTCATATTTAAAATTCTAAGCGAGGAAAGGTTAGTGGATAATTTGGTCTTATTTTTATTACCTCGAGAATAAGTAAGAAAAAGTATAGGTAATCTTTTTGTTTTTTCACTTAAGAAGGAACCAATATTTGCCGGAGAATCTTTGAGGTCTGAATTTTATGAGCAGATATGTCTCCATGAATTAATTGTAGGAAGTTTTACTGCATTATCGAGCATAATTTATGACAAGGAGAAAACCGTGGGCTTCCTGCGATATTCGAAAAGTCTTAAATTCTTGGAATTTCGACTTTTATTTCACTTCCGTGTCGATTCCTCTCGACTAAATTGAGCAGAGATCGATCAGATCAAGTTCATTTTGGAGGTGCACCGTCAATACTTCATGAAGGAAACGATGCATATCTTAGGGTTCAAATCTCAGCAGAAAAAAAAACAAAAAAAACATCGAATGATCGTCCTTCTACTATTTTTTTCTCTTTTCCTAACCGTATTTATCATTGACAATATACTTTATAAATGAAGGTAATTCAATCTTATAAAAATGTTTAGTTCTTTTAATTTATTTTGATTGGAAATCCCACCCCGGAATTTTTTCTGAACTTTTTTTACTGAAATTATACAAATTTTAGGGTCCAAATCTCGGCCGTTGAAAAATATCGAATGATAAAGAATGTTTAGTTCTTAAAGGTTATTTTTAATCGAAATCCAACCCCGGAATTTCATCTAAGATCTCGAATGAAAACAATTCGTTATTAGTTAGTTTAACCAATTTAATTCAAACCTAACCATATAAGACAATGGGTATAAAAAAATAAGAATACTGCGTTTCCCTGGATTTTCTTTATTATTTCAATGTTCAAATGCATTTGTTGGTATTAACCCAGTGCGGTTTTTTTTATTCTCACATATGAAAGATTGAAATAGAGCTTATTTACAATTACGTATAGTTTTTTAGCCTGAAATTACATGTGCCATATAGCTTTACTTACGAATCATTTGCTTAGTTTCTTAATTTCTCAAAATAAACATTTCGATGCCATTTTTATTAACTCATTCTTTGCAATTTTAATCAGCTTTTAAAGTGTACATTAATAGTGAGTGTTTTATAAAATGAATATCGCAATAAAAGAGATCCCCAAAATATATTAATTTCATCTTTTTTAAGAAGCATTTTTTTTGGAGGAAATTGATCGTCTTACTTCAGAATTAGATATGAATAATATATACAGCTATTCCTTTTACGTATATATTTTATGATATTACCTTTTTTTCAAGATGAAATGTCAAATAAAGCAGGACTTACTAGTATAGTTGTTGGGAGATCTAATAGTAAAAAACATCACATCAAAGAACTGAATAATAGGATAATATCTCAAGGCCATTATATGAGAATATCTACTATTTGTTTTCTAGACCAGATAAAAGATTTCTTATAACTTCTAAACTCTCTACCATGTAAAAATGAATGGCCAGTGATAAAAAAGAAAAATGGAAATGGAAGATCGACGGCCTTAAAATATTTTACATCAGTTGCAAAAGAAGTCGAGCGAAAAACTCGAATCTCTGGAATTCGTGAAATATGGAAGAATTGGGAATTCGGAAATAGGTCATTCACTAGTTGAGAGAAATACCAAGCAACAAAGAATTGGACTGAGTCAGAGTTATCGCATATTTCCATATATATATATATATATATATATATATATATATATATATATATATATATATGCATGTGTGTGTGTTTATATATACATATACATATATATACATATACATAAATACATACATACATATATATATATACATATATATATATATATATATATATATATATATATATATATATATATATAAATATATTTCTATATACATATACCTATATATATTTATATATACATATATATATATCTACATATATATACATATATACATATATATATATATATATATATATATATATATATATATATATATATATATATACACACATATATACTGTACATATATATACACATATATACATATACATATATACATATATATATATATATATATATATATATATACATGTATATACATATATACCTATACATGCAAATATATATAAATTATATACATATATATATATATATATATATATATATATATATATATATATATATATATCTCATCATAGGCCGTTACTAGGTCACTGCAGAACAAGTGCATCACACATCTTCCACTCGTCAATCCATCGTCTTCTCTTCCACGGTTTCTTTTGCAATCTAGATGGACACAATATGCTATTATTAATGTCCATCTATCTGTCATTCACATTAAAGGTCTTGCCCATGTTCATCTAGTATCTGTCATTCATATTATATGTTAAGGCATGGTGCAAATTATGGGACATAAAGTGGAACCGTAACAAAACCCAAAGTATAATTACAAGTAAGTCGTGGACAATGTCTCCTCAACATCCAGCTCTCTACATTGATAACGTTCCTTGAACTATATGAGACTCCTTCAAAATTCTATGATTCGTGATGGCAAATTTCCTTTTGAGAATTACGTTCGGTCTGTTTCTTCTTCAGTTGCAGAAAAACTTGACTTACTGAGAAAGTCTTAAGATTTTCGATGATCAATCTCTGCTGCATAATTGCTATAATTCTTTCATTTTGCCTTGTCTGTTCTTCAGCTGCTGAATCACATCTTAATTTGTTGAACAAAAACTTTCATTCCATCAAATTTCGGATTCCTGATCTTGATGTTTATATCTGGCACCGTCTTTCAGTTAGTTCTTTATGCATGTTGGATAAGATTTTCATAATTCTGACCATCCTTTATATGCACATCTTTACATTCACATCTTCCCAGACTGTACCATCCTGTACAATACTGTTAGTTCTAACAGTCTTAACTTTTCCATCATAAGGTTCAACACTACATAGTATTCTGGGAGTTTATAACTGTGACCACATTGTGGAATGATCTTCCTAACTAAACAATTGAATCGGTGGAACCTCCGTCGTTCAAATTCGCAACAAATGATTTTATGTTGAATAGTTTGACAAATCTTTTTTCATCGTTTATAGACAAGTTTATTCTAACGACGCTACTGATCTTGATATATTTTTTTATATTGGTTATTCGTTGCTTTTCATATATAGATTATTTATTTCCTTTTTTCGTTTCCTCGCTGGCTTTTTTTCCCCTGTTGAGGCCCTTGGGCTTGTAGCATCATGCTTTTCCTACTAAGGTTGTAGCTACGCAGCCTAATAATAATAATAATAATAATAATAATAATAATAATAATAATAATAATGATAATAATTGTTTACGAGAGCACAATCTCCATCTACTCGAAAATTATGTAGTC
>NW_027172195.1:60000-62500 GCF_036898095.1 Palaemon carinicauda | reverse complement strand
TTTTAAGCGTTTGCAATGCAGGCGTATATGAAATTACGGCATCTGCATCTATATGCAGGGGCGTAGGAGCAGCGATGGCTGGGGGATGGGAGCTCCCATAGCCCCCCCCCTTTTTTTTTTTTTTTTTTTTTTTTTTGCTGATAATATGCTTTTAAACATTCAGATTTACATTTTGTAAAGGCATTTCATCTCTGGCAACAGTTCTTGTACAGTCTCACCCTCCCACCCCACCCCTGCCGCGTAAGTATCATGTTAGTACCCAGCATCATAGTTTCACAGCCCCATCACTCGTCACTCGCTTAGTTTTAGAGAGAGCAGCCCCCATATTGGGAATCAAGCCACTTCTAATGTTTGACCCCCAGAGCATACCGTGCAAACATATGTTAATCTATCCATCATTACCAAACACTATTATAGTAACAAACTACATCATTGATACGCAGTAATAAATTGAAAACATGACACACGCGAACACATGTAGTTGACCAATATCGCACATATAAATAAATATATATATATATATATATATATATATATATATATATATATATATATATATATATATATATATATAAAATTTCTTAATTCTTTTTAAATATGTATACTTTTATAAATTTCAGAGCTTATGAAGTATTAATTATACATTATTCATACACTTTTAAGTATATTTTCTGGTCTCAGGCATGACTTTCAAATATGTTTGTTTATATGAGAAATATGCTTGTTCTTAATTTTGTTTACTTACAATTATTCTATATATATATATATATATATATATATATATATATATATATATATAGGCCTATTGGTATTCTATAATTGTTATTGTGTAAGAATTGGAATTGGTCACATAACAATCTTCCAAATATATGATTTTGTATTTGATACAATATGCTGTCAGATGCCAGGAAATCGAATCTGAGGGTGTTTCCTCATAAAATTTCTGTGGGGGGTGACCCCCAGACAACACCCCCCCCCCCCCCCCCCCGTCCCCCACCATGCCTTCGCGTCTACGGCTCCGCGCTCAGTGTCATTTCGAACTTTAGCCCCCCAAACAGGAAAACGTTCCTACGCCCCTGATATATCCTAAGTGCTGCATTGTATGCCTATCTGACATTACATATTCTGCATCTATGTTTTAAGTTTTTCATTGTAGGCCTATATGACATAACAGATTTTGCATCTATAGAGGCCTATCTGACATTACAGTCAGCAGATACAAAGTTGCTTTTGTGCAGTATTCTAAACTCCAGCATTTATATTCCTCCTGTGTTTCTTTGGTAGCAGCAAATACGATCTATTTAAGTGTACAAACGATTACGCAATTTCCCCTAAATTTAGACCCACAGCTTCAGACTCTGATGACATTTACTTTTCTAATAAGGAGACATTATTTCAGCGAAGTTTCCTTTCTTAATCAAAAAATTACCAGTTTTATCGTTTTAATATTAAGAATTTTAATTAAAGATCATTATATATATCATCAACATCTACTACTACGCCAATTGACTCAAAGGGCACCCGGGTAAATTACGCCAGTCGTTTCAATATTGAGATTTTAAATCAACACTTCTCCATTCATCATCTACTTCACACTTCATATTCTGTAAAATGAAAGTGTCCTAAGAATTGTATCAAACATGGTCTATAAATATTGTTTGAACTTAGACTGTCATAGTTACAAATAAACAACAGTTATAGTGAAATCTTGGAAATTATTTGTGACTGTTCGATGGATGTTCTAGGTTGGATATTAAAGTTAAGAAATGGGAATATTTATAGGCCTAACAAATATGGTGTATTGAAGTTGAGGGTGGAAAGTCTTTCGTCTTTAAAGCACATCTCAGTGACACATTCTTCAGACTAAATTTCCGACCACTGAAAGGTCGACATGATATTGTTCTTGTAAATAATATGTTTTAATCATTTTATACTTACTCCAACACATCAATAAGCTATTGTTGAGCCATAATTGAAAACAAAGTTCCTAACAGCTATGCTCTCATTGCAAAGCATAGACTATAGATTGTTTTAGCTACTCAAATAACTGTCTGCTTCTTTCAACCTCATTATTCCCATTGTATAGCAGGGTCGGCCGCTCGAGTCAACTCTCTCCATATATTTATATTCTCTTCATCTTATGTCCAGTACATTAACATAAAATTTTTAATCAATGATTTTAGAAATAAACTATTTTATTTCAAATCAAATTTGAATAAAAATCTTGTTGTTCAGTCTTGGCCTTTAAAAGTTAATGGAGAGATTAATATTGTGTCGACTCGAAAATTAGGTAAAGGAAAAAATATCTTTAACCAGAGAGGGATACAATATAGTACTCTCTTGCCATCACAGTACCAAATAACTCTCTAGCACTAGTATCTCATCGGGTGCCTCTCCTTGCCCATAATATTACTGATAAATCTAATAAAAAAATATGTAAAATTCATAAATAGCTGTAATATTAATTAATACTAAATGTAACTAAATTCTTAATTATTAA
>NW_027172195.1:37500-55000 GCF_036898095.1 Palaemon carinicauda | reverse complement strand
ACAGCAGTGCAGCTAATACCGTACCTTGTGGCACACCAGATATTACCTGGGCTTCATCTGATTTCTCGTCATTTGCAACCACTATCTGTTTTCTGTTTTGCAGGAATTCTTTTACCCATTTTCCTATCGTTCCCACAATATTATGCTTTCTCATTTTTTTCTCCAATATGTTATGGTCCACCTTATCAAAGGCTTTTGCAAAATCTAGATAGATCACATCTGTGTCCTTTTCATTTATCATATTTTTGTATATGTTTTCATAGTGTGCTATCAGTTGGGTCTGTGTACTTTTTCCAGGCACGAAACCGTGTTGACCCATATTAAACAAATTATTTTTAACCAAATGGTTCATTATTTTCTTTTTTATTACCCTCTCATACACTTTCATAATATGTGATGTTAGACTAACAGGTCTATAATTGCTTGCCTCTAGTCTTGATCCACTTTTGAAGATAGGGGTTATATAAGCTAATTTATGTTTAACATATATCTCGCTCATATCTACACTTTGTCTTAGCAGTATTGCAAGCGGCTTCGCGATAGTGTTTGCAGTTTTTTTTAACAAAATCGCTGGAACTCCATCTGGTCCGGCTGCCGATCCATTTTTAATTTCGTTTATAGCCTTGACAATATCTGCTTCATTAATATCTATATCCGTTAGATATTCAACATTTTCTTCTCTCATTTCTGTTTCATTATTCTCATTCGCAATTCTTGGCGTGAACTCACTCTTATATTTTTCTGCTAATATGTTGCATATTTCCTTTTTTTCATTCGTTAGCCGTCATTCAATTCTTAGAGGGCCTATTTCTACTCTCCCTTTATTCATCGTTTTTGCATAGGAGTAAAGTGCTTTGGGGTTTCTTTTTATATTTTGAAGTGTCCTTTCTTCTAAGTCACTTTTTTCATTTTCTTTCGACTGTATAATCTTTTGTTCTGCAGAGAGAGAGAGAGAGAGAGAGAGAGAGAGAGAGAGAGAGAGAGAGAGAGAGAATTGCGTATTTCCCTCAGGATCCAACACTACTTCAGGCTATGAGAGACTTGGCTCTCCCTAATTGAAACAGGTTGCCAATGGTTTCAAGTCCTTTCGTCCGAGGAATTCCTTACTTCAGCAATTACAGTATGGGAGGATCGGAATGATCTATCCTTCTCTCTCTCATCTCTCTCTCTCTCTCTCTCTCTCTCTCCTCTCTCTCTCTCTCTCTCGTCTCTCTCTCCTCTCTCTCTCTCTCTCTCTCTCTCTCTTCTCTCTCTCATCCTTCTCTCTCTCTCTCTTCTCTCTCTCTCTCCTCTCTCTCTCTCTCTCTCTCTCTCTCTTCTCTCTCTCTCTCTCTCTCTCTCTCTCTCTCTCTCTCTCTCTCTCTCTCTGGAGTATGTGTCAGAGTAATACGACATAAAACAAGATAACGGGAAGAATGGGACAGAAAATGAGAAAATGGAATAGCATTTCAGAAATTACACTATAAAGAGAAAAAAAACAGTAGAAGGAAATGAAAAATAGACCTAATTAGAAAAATTCCTTGGAAAAGTTAGATAATCATGTTTTATCCTGACCCAGTCTAGAAGGTTATAAAACAGGTTAACAAGAATAGATAGGAAGAAATAGGAAAAAAACAAGACAGAAATCATACAAAATAAAGCCTAAAATGCAAAGTGCCATAAGTGCCCAAAACATCTCTTATGGAAATACATAATAAAAATCTAGCTGAGTAACTAAGTGTGAAGAAAAACTCCCCAATAAATACAACCTAAAAAAAAAAATAAAGAAAAATCGCCAAAGCCAGACAAAATTGTGGGCGATATTCAATGCCGTATCCCGTGGCTGAGGAGTCCTTAGCTATCTGTGTTTCTCTACTTTCATTCCAGTGTCCTTGATAGCCAATTACAAAGTCGAAGTTTTGCTCGATGACCGAGATTTAACGCTTCGATTGGAAGTAAATCATTTGATACTTGAAAACGTTGTTGAAGTTATGAGGTATTTACGAGTGACTTGCGTCGGTTAACGGTTTACTTTGAAGGGCTGTCGAGTTTAGCTGAACTTTGCAAGGTGTACTAACTTGTTATTTGTAGGAAGATGGTAAGTGTTCATGTGTTTTTATTTTGTACATTTTCCGCACGATTTCTGTCAGATCTGCTTTTCCTTAGGAAAGTAGCAAACGACTGTTTCCAGAGAAGTGGTTATGGTTGAAGCTATTCCTAGTGTTTGTGTTCTTTACGAAATCATAAGTGCCCTTAATACAGGTGTGGGTATCCCGTTTATCATCTCCCACGTGAATGGACTTAGGGTCTTGGTCGTAACTGCTCACGCTTAATTAGTGGTTAGAGGTGTGAAATACGTCCATTTAGGAGTTCCTTAATCTATGTTTATTGGTATAGTGATTGTTAATCTTGACATTGTCAAGATTATAAGGCTTTGTCACGGTAAGGTATCTTAGTTTTGCTGAAAGAATTCCTATATATAAGCTGTTCAATGTCCATTATTATATATGGGTGTTGGTTATTTAGTTCTGTCTTCAATGAAAAATTTGTGATTGGACGGAAAGTAAAGTTAGTATCGATTTCTCCTCCTCAATTATGGCGTTCATCATTTGTTTAATCTTTCAAAACTAATACAACTCGTCCTTTAAAGGTTAGATTCTGAATTTTTTTTTTTTATTGTCACCAGCGGTATGAATTTTGTAGCCTGGTAATGTACTGTATACTGATTAATCGGCCAAAGTATTCATGTGACTTCTCTAGATACATTTGTTACATAACTTTTATTTTACTTTACTCTTTAACGAAATAAGTTTTTGCCAAACTACCTATGTTATGACTTAAAAGATAAATTCAGTGTTGGGCCATGAGAAGAGTCTTAATCTTAATATTTAAACTTTTTGGTTAAAAAAAAAAAACACATCTGAGTAATTTAAAATTTTTAAGCGAATTGCGTTGTCCATTTTTGATCAAAGGAATTTGTGTAAGTTTTATATTAGGTGTATGAGTATTATTACAACGAAATATATCACAACAAATAGGAGTATTAACAGTAATTGGGCACACTAGATTAGAGGTTGGTCACAAATTTTGTCAAGTTTAATTAACATGAAATTAGGATTTTCTTGTTGGCTTTCATATTTCAGAATTTAGATATTTCAGCTGTCTGCTTAGAATAAAGCATTAAATGTTATTTTAATTACTGTATTTAACTGTTTTCTTGATTTTAAACTATAAATACTTCAAGGAGTTTAATAGCATTCAAGCTTTAGCTTTTAAAGAATCTGAAATTAAATTTAGTTTTGCTGTTAAGTGAAAAAGATTATTTTATGCAACTGTTATTTGAAATCTCATACATTTAAAAGTTTCAGAGAGTTGAAGATCATTCAATTTCTAGCTTTTAAAATGATTTCGAACAAATGTAAAATTTAAGCCGTTTAGTGAAAACTTCAAGGTTGGCTAGCATTTTTAAGGTATGGATCTTTGAGCTTTTATGGTATAAGTTTACCAGAGATGTATGCTAGATTGAAAGCATAATTCGGTGAAATAATAAATTATACTAATATATTTTTGTTACTATAAAGTCCACCTTTGCCCGGGTGGCTGGTGCTCTGAAGGCAAAGGTGAACTTAGGGCTGTCAACTTCAGATATTAGTTCTCTGTAGTCATTGATATGGTGGACCTGTTATCACTGATATGGTAGATTTCCAAATATTAGGTGGCCTTTGTTAAAATCTTTAATTTTAGATTGCAACCGCATTTCTATTCTTTAATTTCCCTGCAGCTCTTGCATGGCCAAAAAGCAAACTTTTGTATTTACTGGGACGAGATTAATGAGGCATCAATGTCTGGCATTTGAGCAGATACTCAATGGCTGTCTTATGACTTTAATAAAGTTAGATTTTGTTAAATTTTGTTTAGACGGGGGTGGGCGACTTAACGGCTTTACAAACGTTGTCTTGGATGTCAAATCTGCGTACTTTTAAAGTTTAGTTAATGCATTTTATCCAATACGGACTGATGTTGCTGTTCAGAAATCTTTAAATTTTTTTCATATTTAGTTTAATTTTATCATCTTAACTCTATAGTATACTTCAATCTGACAAAAGCTATCAGTAGAGTTTAGTTCAGTAAAATTTCTTGTCGAAAAGTCACTGTAATTAAGTGTAATACTGAAAACTTTATTGGTGTTACAAACGCTAGGGCATTTGGCTCACACTTTTCCTTTTTTGTTTCCTGTTATAGATACAGATATATTTCCCTTTAGATATATTCCCCTTATAGATATATTTCCTTTTTATATTATAGATATCAGATTTAAAAAATAAACTCACTTATTGTATATTCCTCTCACCATATATCACCCTTTATGGAGATTGCCATTTTAATGAGGCTTGGGATATTGGGTCTTATCTTACTAGTTAACATTCTTAGATTTTACTTTAGGTTAGACTATTAATATTACGACAGATAAAAAATTCAAACTGTCAGGGTGGCAAAGGTTTTTGAAAATGGCTAAGTAGTTTTGAGAAACTATTTTGCAGGCTTATGTATATTGGTTTAAAAAATTACTTAGTTTCTCTTAATTTTATCTAGTTATTGCAAGTATTCTTTTGTACACCTTGACTCTGGACTGCCTATTCATTTGCCATAAATACGCTAATCCTTGAATATGTAACTTAACGTGGGTAACTTAATGACGTGTGTAAAGTTTAAAACCTTTTGTGGGAAGTAGCCTTTACCTATGAGGTTATTACCTATGAGTGTAATACCTATGTGTTTATTTTCGGTGTACAGTACTTAAGTGCCGAAAGGATTTTAATCTAAACCTTTCTAACCAGGCAGTATGTTAAGATTGCAATGATGCAAGGTCAGCGATTCTGGTTTTGAGTATCTGCCAAAAAAGTTCAGCGGCAGAGGTCCTAAAGGCAGTTCGCTGACATAATCTGGCAACTTCGTTTTTGGATTTGAGACTTACGGCCCATGCCTGGTTAAAGGAGAAAGTACACCAGTGAACTATTTCACTGGAAAGGACACTGTAATCCGGCAGAGATCACCTGCTCTTCTAACAGTTCTCCCACCCGTGACCTGAGCAACCCAAGATTGACTGGAGCACTGAGGGAGGAGCTGTCATCTGTATTCGGATGTACGAGACGTAGTAAATGCATCGGTGAATTGACATAGTTACAGTGGTGCAGCAGTATGGCTGAAGAACTTCCATCTCCACGATCAAATTTACATGTTTTTTTTTTTCTTAACTTTTATTTAAAATAACAAAATACAATATTTACATTTTGCCAATAAGTTATTGAACACAAGAATTCCTTTGTAACAAGTTCATTTTTTCCTTATACAAAATTGACGCAAACCATCTCACAATTTAATCTCCCTCATTTTCAGTAAGCTTCTGCAAATGGCTTCTCCATATGCAATACACAATTACAAATTAGAAGAACTGTGTTCCTATCTTTTTTACATTTAGTTTTAATGACTAACATCAATAATTTACTCCATTCCTTACCATCTACAAAACACATAACCTCAAATTTACTCTTCAACCATTGAAATACATTTTAACTATTTTACAAAAGAAAAATATATGCAGTGTATATCCTGTTCGGCCACAAAACTCACAATAATATTTAATGTTGAAACAATCAAAGCCATGATATTTAAAAAGGGGTTAAGCAAATGAATACGTCGGCAGTTATCCAAGCAATTTCCGTCTCTTTACTCTAGTCAGTTTCTTGCTTTTATTCTTTGTCATTCTGAGTTTACCCCCTTTGACTCTTACCACCCTCTGCTGTTCCTTACCGCTATATTCAGCAACTGCCGAATTATCTAAACAACCATTAGTTGAATCGTCTTCTGAATCCGTTACTTCATCAATTACGTCCATTGTCTGTTCATCGTTACATTTTTTTGTCTCGTTCAGCTTACTTAACGCAGCACACATTTCTTTGTCGTCTTCATTCACGCTTAACTGAGAAAAATTTTGTGAATCTATACCACTACCTACATCCTCTCTATGTACTTCAGCTATCACTATAGTTGTTTCCGTGGCCTTTTCCTCCTGGCTGCCACTTAACACTTCAATTATTTCTTCAACTGGTTCCTCTTGATTGTACTTCAAGCGTGGTTCTTCCTCTTCCCCTAGTTCTACCTCTTCAGCGCGTTGTATTTCTTTCAAAGTCATATTACCTGGAAGTTTACATACGTGCTGGCTATCTTGAGTTTTGTTTTCCGTTCCATGTTCCTCAGCGTTACTGGTGACTGAGACTTCCTCTCCATTGTCGTCATTCACAGACGTTCCAGTTCCCTTACTTAATTCCATATTAAGGGCCCTGTTCCGTTTAGCCTTAATATCAGGAAAATCAGTGCTGCTATATACTTTTAATTTGCCATCCAGTTCATAACTGCACTCAGCCGCCATATGATTCTCCCTACCACATTTGTAGCATGTTTTTTTTCTGTCCACTATAGTATAAGACAACATTATGTCCATGGATATTCAATGACGAAGGTATACTCTGCTTCAATTCCATCCTTGCTGTGCGAGTGCCATTTAACAATCCCTCTGCTTTCCCATGTGAGAACTTGTTCAGCCTTATTCCAAAAACATTCCCATAATTTCTGAGAATACTTACCAAAATGTCATTTTCCATATCAAAGGGAGCATAGCGAATCGATATATAAGTATATTGTCTGCTGAAGTTTATAATTCTGACAGATTTCCCATTTCCAACATCAACATCTTTCTCGTCGTAAGTTTCACAAAAGGACTGGAAAGCGTCAGAATTACTAAATTTCAAGACAAATTTTACTTTACTTAATTGCTGAAAACCCACTATATCATTATGATCAATTTTCAATATATCAAAAACCACATCACAAACTTCACTATAGTCAGGGCTAAAAGAGAAAAGTAGCCCTATGGAGTCCTGTCTCCTAAGGGGTGGGGAATAACCACTCATCTTACGTCTAACAAGACTTATTTGTGACGTCAACATCACCCGAGGCCATGTTTTTTCCTTGGCCGTACGGCATCTGTCTTTCACACCTCATAAACTTTGCTTTTCAAAAACACTAGAACACACCACACCAATAATCCCTTGCCCGATGTATTAACTGTCGATTCATACACAATCCTCGGCAAAATACCACGAGCAAGCTCAAAGGACGGAGCTCTGGAACTACCGTCCGTCCGTTCACCTCGACGGTTGTGTCGAAATTCACATATGTTTAAAGCAAATAAAATTTGAATGTTTAATCTTTGTTTATGAATTCTTTTGTTGTAAATGTTACCACGATGAATAAAAGGTTTAAGAGACAAGTAGTTATAACTTGCCACTTCTGTGAAAAGGTAGGGATCTTTCAAACTGTGCAAAGGTAGGGATCTTTCAAACTGTGCAAAGGTAGGGATCTTTCAAACTGTGCAAAGGTAGGGATCTTTCAAACTGTGCAAAGGTAGGGATCTTTCAAACTGTGCAAAGGTAGGGAGCTTTCAAACTGTGCAAAGGTAGGGAGCTTTCAAACTGTATAAAGGTAGGGAGCTTGCCTGTGCTGTGCATATCTGGACCATACTTTTAATTAGAATATATAGGGTACAAAAAAAAAAAATCAGTGGTACAAATATTGTAATACCCGTAGCACGCAAGCTTTAAAGGGTTATTGAAAATATATAAAACTTTGCTCTCAAGCAGTTTGACACTTATGAAAGTTTTGAAGTGTTCCTAATGTTACTTGGGTTTTAAGAATTTATGGGATTTTCATACATTACTATAAGTGTTAATTGAAGTGCCGACAAAGTGTTCTCTACTACGGGTATGTCAAAGAGGGGATAATAGAGTAAACTGAGACATTTAATAAAGTAAACTTTTCGATAATTTGTAAATCTTCTAATACCGATTTTAGTTTGTGAGAAAGCCAGTACTGTTGTTGAAAATAACATTTTAGTTCGTTTTCAAGAAACGAGAAGTAAGGGTGATTTTCAAGATTCAGAAATTTAACAATACTTTAAACTTGACAAAGTCTACTGCCATTATTCAATCTTATTATAGGGTTCCGTAGAAATTCTTGTATAACCTTAAAATATTAGGTCTGTAAAAGTAGAGGAACCTTTAATCATATACCAAAACTACTTTAATTAATTCAGATCCCAAGATCTAAACTGCCTGTAGCGATCAAGGGCAGAGTATGTAGACTAGAATGATGTGGCAAGTCTATGAAATGAAAATGGTTACCTGAACTTTTTTTTTTTTCATTTTAACACATTCATAAATCTGTCAATACTTGAAGGTAACAGTGTAGGTAATTGCGGATTTATTAAAATAAAGATATTTTAAGTGATTTACATTCGTTTGTATAATAGAACTGGGACGGAAGGTTTAGAAATACCATAACATTCCATCATATAGCCAGTATAGTTTGCTCAGACTGAGGGTTCCAGAAGCTAATGATTATATAACGAGGATAATAGGGCCTTGTAGTATCAAACTCCTTTGCTGGTTTCTAGATAGTTAATCCTCAAATTATAACTGCTGAATATTTTCGGTATAAAAGAAATTTTGTTGTCGAAAATCTTAGATCTGCTCGACTTGAAGAAATTGCATAAACTAACATGCTTTCAGTACTCTGTAAGACAAGCTTCCGAATGTAATTATTATATTTTGACTTTTTAAATACGGTTGGAAATTGAAACTAGTGACAAACTTAATTTCAAGCAATTATGGAATGAATCCGTGGTAAACAAGTGTCACTCAGTAGAGAATATGCCTCCACAACAAGCAGTCTTATTTTGCTCTCCACTAAGTACTTTTACAATGTTTTTTTTCTTCAATATTTAGTAGAGTTGTCAATGGGCCATACCCCGCAGGACAAATTTGTGTTGAAAATGGCTCTCTAGCTTTTAAGAGATGATCACAAGTAATAAACGAATAGAATGGTCATTAAACTTCACGGTTATTTATTAAAGTACTTCTGGTAATTGTACTTTGATAAACTTTATCCAAAGTCTTACGGATGCATTCTTAGGTCATACTCAACGGCTAAAAAGTTTGGTGAAAATTGTTACAGTAGTTTTTGTGTTAAAAGTTGCTGGCAAACAAAGGGGGAATACATCCCTTTGTAGAATCTTAGATTCTGGCTAAGTCATTTATAAACTCCGTTGGCTAATTTCAGGGTTAATTAATGATAAATATTGCAGTTTTGCAGTATATTGCGCAATTAGAGCAGTTTTGGAAATTGGTTACAAAGGACATTATGAATTTCCCTAATATTTTTAGCTCAAAATAAAGGTTTTTATGAAGTTGATCGCAAGGGAAGATTGTGAGGATTTTCTTATTAGATTTCAATTGTGAAAATTGTTTAAACTATTGATGGTTCTGTAATAACACAATATATAAGTTGTAATTTCTAAAGATTGTTTTACCTTTTCTAATTCAATAAACTTTTTATAATCTAATCAGGAAGAAAAAACCTAAAAAAAAAAAAATCATAATAGAGCATCTGACACCGCATTAATCCATTAGCAGACCGTGATGACAAACAGACAAAGCAGAGTTGCTCCCATATTGTCAGAAGTTTTCTCGAAGTTTCCTATTTTTTTTCCCAATACGAGCAAAGTTCTCCCGTGCTGAATAGCTAAACACAGGACTCCCAAGGGCAGTCCTCTTGAAATAACGTAGTTTACCTCTATTTTCTGATAGCAAATTTAGCAACACCGAATTGATTTGGCGCACTGAGACCAACCCCACCTCTATGAATAGGAAGTGTAAGCAGTGCGATGTAGGCATTTCTTAGTCAATGCCGTATTTCTTCAATCCTGCTTAATCCCCGTTTTTCTTCCATCTTTTTTTTTTCTTCTTTTTTTTCCTACTCTAACAATTACTTCAGTATAGTTAGGGTTTTACCTTGAATGCACTCGGGCGTTGGACGTTCACACAGACCCCAGCTCTAGAGTAAATACCGAAAAGGAATATTCATAATCCAAAACTATTGCTACTAGCTACACACTCTTTCTAGCCCTCTACTTAACCTCCATTCCATCCTTCTGAGAGAGAGAGAGAGAGAGAGAGAGAGAGATAGAGAGAGAGAGAGAGAGAGAGAGAGAGCGAGCGAGAGCGTAAGTGGTCTTGAAGAAGAGTAAACGCAAATATGCAATAGACTAAAAAGCTTATCTAAAAGAAAGGATAAATTATTTTTCAAAGATTATCCCATTAAGGTATGTGAATACCTTCTATGTGAAAACAGAGGTGAGGCTACAGAGGGTATCCCTTGTCTGGGTATGGGTGCCACTCTTACCGGATCAAATATGGCAGAGACGAATTTGAGGTGTAAGAATACTTTTTGGTAATAGTACATATATGTAGTTTAATCAGCTTGGTGTTAGATTGGTTTTTTTTTTTAATTCTGATTAACGTACTTAATTCTAAGCCATGCCTTTTTTCGTAATTTTCAATTCTATGTAATACTCTGGAACTATAATTCCGGCTTCTACGAAACTTGTGAATACACATCAGAGTTATTTACTTAAATCGATGGATCTTCAGAAGCTCAACTTCTTTATTAATGCTCTGGATAAGCAAGTCTCCACCCATAGCATTAACCTTACTTTTTTCTTTATTCTTACTTCATAGTTAATGCTTATCTTTATCGCTCTATCCACATTTAGATTTTTCCACTTTTAGGATCATTGAGCTTTTAGTATTCTGACTTCTAATGTTGCAAGTGAATTTTTGTAATAATAATAGTAATACTAATAGTAATAGTTTGCCAGCTTCACCTATTCAGTGCCTCCCTATTTCTCTCATCTTATATCATCCATTAAATCTATTCCCAAAAATTTACCCGAAAGAAACCCTTCCATTCACTTCCCTCAGAATGTGCCTTTATGCAAAAGCATTCCATTTATGAAATTCTCATTAAATGTACCCATTTCCCCACAACGGACGAGTCCCTAATTCAAAATACGTCCTAGGACAAATATGTTGGTTTTTTGTCAGAGATAAGAAAATGAGTTAGCGAAAATGCGTTTTTCTAGTTGGGAAAAAAAAAACTGGTATTGATGTATAGGTAGCAGTAGATAAAAATCCTATATTTCTGTAATAAGAAATCATTTTCACACCAGACTAAGGCAGGTATGATTAATGGTATTACAAAATATGAAAGTGCATATTCTGTGCATTTCATTAACGTGAACTTCATTCCAGTGATTAGAGTTTTTACGAACTTAGTATTTTCGATAGCGATTGCATTTCTGGGGAATCATCACCATGATCATCATCTCCTCCTACCCTTATCTATGCAAAGGGCCTCTTTTAAATTTCGCCAGTCTTCTCTATCTTTAGCTTTTAAATCAATATTTCTCATCCATCATTATCTCCTATAAGTTTCATAGTCCTCAGCCATGTAAGGGAATATCATTCGGTATTGATGTTACATATCATATCCCAAAATATCCTAAAGGGTTTTTCTCAGAGATCTTAGCCCTCTATGGGGTTTTTTTGTGAAACCCTGGCCCATCCAATAGATACTTTAGTGATGGATTCTGCTGAACAGCAGTCGACCTAAAGTCCTTTTCATGTAGGTTAACTCAGAGGCAAAACATTCTGTTCAATGTAAGCGTGTTCAAATTTATTTTCAATATGACCTATCAATTCCAATTAAATAAAACTTGGAAATCAGCGTTCACAAACTTCATGATAAAATTAATTTCAATGTAATTTTATAATTTTGTTTTTCTTCAAACTAATTCTTATAAATTTCGGTTAACTAATTCTCATATGTTTCGGTTAACTAATTCTCATATGTTTCGGTTCAACTAATTCTCTTATATTTCGGTTCAACTACTCTCGTAAAAACAATTTGTTTATTCTAGAAACCATTATCTTCACGGTGCTCTTCAGGAAGCTCGTCATTAGAGCATTGACCTTTTCAGACAATGCAGCCCTGCGCTTACCTTGCACGAGCCCTCCTGCGTAATCCTCTGTTGTCTTGCAACCCTTATTATAATTACCTACGATGTCGAAATAGATGCGGAAGTTCGTCCAATTCTCTTCCCTTCCCCAAAAACGGCAGAAATCCAGCTATTCTATATACTAGTGTACGCGAACCTCCAAAGATGGCTAATAAATATTTGAATATGCACACACACACACACACACAGATTCAACCCATCCACCCACCCTCCTTTCCTAATTACAACACGGCAGTTTCGGCAATTTTGGGGAGATTGTGGTTTCCGAGTGTGCCTGGTCGTATTAACCCCCTCTAACCATTGCCGCTATCCCCTAATGCCAGACATCATCTCATTTTAGTTTTTTGTATTTGTAACAAGATTCAATTTCCTCCCGAAAAGTTTTAATAACTATTTCCTCCATATCATCTTAATACTCCAACCTGTCTTTTATGAGTTGTACATACATATATATATATATATATATATATATATATATATATATATATATATATATATATATATATATATACCAAGGCACTTCCCCCAATTTTGCTGGGTAGTCGACATCAAACAAATGAAACAAAAAAAGGGACCTTTCCTTACTACGTTCCTCCCAGCCTGACAAGGGACTCAGCCAAGTTCGGCTGGTGCTGCTAGGGTGCCACAGCCCACCCTCCCCCGTTATCCACCACAGATGAAGCTCCATAACGCTGAATCCCCTACTGCTGCTACCTCCGCGGTCAACCAAGGCACCGGAGGAAGCAGTAAGGCCTACCGGAACTGCGTCACAATCGCTCGCTATTCATTCCTATTTCTAGCACTCTCTCTTGCCTCTCTCACATTTAACCCCCTATCACCCAGAGCTTCCTTCACTCCATCCATCCACTCAAACCTTGGCCTTCCTCTCGTACTTCTCCCATCAACGCTTGCATTCATCACCTTCTTTAGCTGTCATTTTCCATTCTCTCAACATGACCAAACCACCTCAACACATTCATATCCACTCTAACTGCTAAATCATTTCTTACACCTCACTACTTCGTTCCTAACCCTATTTACTCGAGATACACCAGCCATACTCCTTAGACACTTCATCTCAGATTATTTTTATTGACCATCTATGCAACATAATCTAACTTTATCTCACCTTTTATATTGAGCTTTTTCCAGACTCATTTTGACAAGTGGATCATTTTTCAATTACTTGCACGTAACGCTTGTCTGACAAAAGGTTATTATAAGCATAATTTCGATGCCTGAATGCGCATTTTTCTCCTTATAAATGTTTTTATTATGCAGCTGACTTTTAATCACAATAGTTACTATCTACAGCCTCCTGCCTCTAATCTCCTTGGACTGGTTTTATTCAATTTTCTAATAATCTTTTTGTCCTTTAAACATCCTCAACGCTTCATCTTTTATTATTCCCAAACATCCATTACATTCATGCATCACTCACACATGCATTGCTTCTTTCCTATTCATTTTCAGAGATCTTAAAATACTTCTACACATGACATTTGACATGTGACATCATATTTGCCTCTAAAACTCTTTTTATAATTAAACATTTTCACTAATTTGCTCCTCTAGAACAACTATTATTATAGTGATGTTACTTTTAAGTCACTCTTCCCTTTGCAAACATTACCATCTTTTGTCTGTTTCTCCCTTCAGCGCTACCTTAACCATCTGTATCCTATCATTTTTCATGTATTAAAAAAAAGTTCTCCTTTTTTCCTAAGCCTCTCTAAGGTTCTCCATCGCCCTTCACCTCTTATTTTTTTTCCTTATTAACATCCCCCTGACTCATTGACCACAAAATTTAATCATATATCAACACAAAACTCATTTCCTCTAGTGTCCTTCAACATAAAACGTGTTAATTGCAATTATTTTTTCAAATAATCATTCTCATCTATTTTCGAGTCGAGCAAACTTATAAGAATAATGTTATTGATTAATTTAGAATACCATTCTCTCCAAATGGATTTACATTCTGCTTCCACCTTTGCAGTTTACTTTTTCATCTTTCCACCTGAATGAAAACTACCAAATACTTTTTTAAAATGTCTAATTTCCAAAGACAATGGCCTAGGTTTCCTGTTTGAAGGTTACTCATGAGTGGTAGAGGCAAGACACACGACAATCTCATAGAGACTAACCAACATATATAGATATATATATATATATAGATATATATATATATATATATATATATATATATATATATATATATATATATATATATATAGATATATATATATATATATATATATATATATATATATATATATTATATATTATATTATATTATATATATCTTTTTGGTTTCGCTGAGCTCTCCCCGTCCAACTGGTTGGGGGGAGTGGGAGTAGTCATACCCTGGGGAGAAGGGAGTGCATGTGTGTGCATATATATCTAAAGATTCAGCCCTCATTTTTTGACGGGTCACGTGCACTAATAATAATAATAATAATAGAAGAAGAACAAAAAGAAGGCCTAAGTACAATATAACAGATTTATGCTATGAATAATACGCAGGATTTATTAATGATAATGGTTGATACCAAAAATAATAGGAAACTACTTAGGAAGGTCTGCCAATAACAGAATTATTTCACGCGCAGAAACCATCAAAATAATTTCATGATATATCGATATTCTAAATTTCTATGTAATTCTTTACTTATAAAAGCCTCAAAATTTAAATTCCATTCCAAAACTAATGTGAATTATACATTTATCAAAATAATATTTATTTTCTAAGGGATTTAATTATTTCTATATGGGATAACTAATTGTATGAGCATTGTTGGGCCTGAAATCGAGATAATTTGCTTCTGAGGAAGTTGCTCGGAGTAAGAGGAGCAGAGCAGAGGAGGTAATACTGAGTGTTTCAGATATTTATAGACAATTTAAATACGCCAATTAAAGCCTAAAATCAGTTAGATCAAAGAAATAAGGAAAATTGCCAAACAGGAAAGGAAGATTAGAAAATGGCTTAATAAGCAAGTTTGCACAACAGTCTGTTAACAGTCGGCTCATATTGCGTAGGCCTAAAGGACTGTGATTCTTCAAGTGCAGTGATGTCAAAGCATAAAAACACCATGTTTTCCTTTAAAATGATCTATATGCCTCAAGCATTGCATTGTAGGCCTATCTTACATTACAGCTTCTGTATCTAAAAGGTTGAGGCGTTGCATTGTAGGCTTGTCTTACATTGCAGCTTCTGTATCTATGTTTTAAACATTGCATTATAGGCCTATCTTACATTGCAGCTTCTGCATCTACATCTTTTAAGCGTTGCATTATAGGCCTATCTTCAATTGCAGTTTCTGCACCTATATCTTTTAAGCATTGTCTTGTAGGCCTACCTTACATTACAGCTTCTGTATCCATGTTTTTAAGCGTTGCATTGTAGGCCTATCTGATATCGCAGCTTCTGCATCAATATGTTTTAAGCATTGCATTGTAGGTCTACCTGACATTACTTTTTCTGCATCTTTATGTTTTTAAGCGTTGCATTGTAGACCTATTTGACATTACAGTTAGCAGGAACATCGTTGCTTTTGTGCAGTATTCTAAAATCCAGCAATTGTATTTCTTTTGTATTTCTTTGGTAGCAGAAAATGCGATCGATTTTAGTGTACAAACGATTACGCAATTTGCCTGAATTCTGAGGACATCCTTTTTTTCTATTTTTTTTTCTTTTTTTTTCATATATTTTTTTATAAGGAGAAACTTTTAGTGAAGCTACCTTTCTAAATTAAAAATGACAAAGTTTTATCATTTTTACATTTTAAAAGGGTTTTGATTAAAGTTCATTATCCCTGCAAACGGATTTCCAATGGACTGCTGATACTTTCTCCTTTGTTAAGTTGTTGATGGGAAACTGCAAAACTTTCGTTTTTAACGGAAAACTCGTTCTAAAAAGCGCTTAGTCAAACTTCAGTTAATACTGCGACTAATGTATGTCAGACGAACATATTCAAGTGTGTTTTTTACAAGGGAGGGGGCTTATTCAGTCTTATAAAGTTTTCGGTGATAGTTTGACCTTCGGAAATGTTTTAATTAATTCATTATACCTTGTTTCAAGTAGGTCTATTGTTTTCCTGTCTGGTCTTCAGCTCCTGGCTCTCTTCTTAACTTGGAACAAATGGTTGCTGTCTATTGAATTCCTTATTCAGCTGCACTAATGATTTATGCTGAATATATTGAGTCATATCTTTGCTTGTTTTAGAGATAACAATGACAATATCTCCTGAATGCTCTGGAAAAAAAGACAGACAGATTCAGCGAAACATCGTGATAACTAGAATTGGAGATAAGAAACTTTTAAAAGCGCATTTGTTTTGATCAATCATGATCAGAATTTAGAGGAAGGCCAATTTTCCGGTTACTTTTCTAACTCGGTTTGTAGTTTAATATTTGAAGCCCATGGATCTAAACTATAAAAAATCATGTAAACCAAAGAAAAGATTTTTCCTATATGCATTTTCAGTTAAAAATATATGTATATATTTCTTAAGGTGCTAATCAAATCTATCTCTTCTTGATAGTGATGTGTATGTTCCATGGAAAAAAACACAAATCCATTTATTATTTACAGAATTGATAACAATTCATTGTCCATGAATGTGTTAAAACACGACTATCCTACATATCAACTTCCGATATCACTGTACTTATTCAAACATATTACAGCACCATAACCAATAGTGTTTATAAGAAATAGATTCATATAAATAACTAATGATCATTATCCACGCGTAAGCCACTTCGACTGTTTGACATTACCGATGCTCTATTAATGCAAATGTCAACTATTAATATTTAAACAGCATCGAATTACATTACAAGATATAATCAGTAGAAACTAGTGGATTACACAGGGTATGAAGAATGGGATGTTAGACGAGGTGTTGATTATATAATCTATAAATTTATGTACGGTAATAAAAAAAACTCCTCTATTATTATTGTTATTACTACTACTACTACTACTACTACTACTATTATTATTGTTGTTATTGTTGTTATTATCAAATGAATCCCATGGCTGATGGATTTAATTTCAACAGTTAGAAAATCTTATCAAACCAGTTACATTTTTATTTTTTTACAGATTTTTGCAATTACTGTTTTACCAATTTTTTTCAGGACAGTTTTAGGTCAGATTTAAAAAAAAATTGTGTTTTTACATAGAAAGTATCGATATAGCATTTGGTTATACAGATATAGAAACAGTCACGTACACACATGTAATATAAACATATATAAATACACGCACATACGTACACACCTAATTGGTTCAAAGGTCCCCATCTTTTAGTAGATGTAAGAAATAAAATCACCATTGCAAAGTAAGTTTAAAATCGCCCATGAATGGTTTACTGATTTTTTTATTATAGTTATTATTACTTCCTAATCTACAACCCTAATTGGAAAATCCGGATGCTATACGCCCACGGGCTTCAACAGGGAAAATCCCCCCGTGGGGACAGGAAACAAGAAAAATAAAATATTCTAAGAACAGTAACAAGATCAAAATAAATATCTCTT
>NW_027172195.1:22500-32500 GCF_036898095.1 Palaemon carinicauda | reverse complement strand
GTTATACCCCAATTGCTACTTTGAAGGCATCAACAGGGTCATATCAATTGCTTGTTTACCACTATCTGAAAACAATGCCGCTTTAAGAAAACATGAGGATAGTTTTATGATAAATAATATTTAGCAAAAATCATCATATGTATTTTGGTTTATCATATAGTATACAGTGAACACTACACTGTCTACATTTAGAGAGAATTTTCATGAAGAGCAAATTATACGATTCTAAACAATTGTGGTATGAAGACAGTGGAAACATATTCAAATACAGTGGACCTCTCTCAACACTTGATGAGACTTGAGGATCAGGTGATTACCCAGCAATGTGAGATGAAATTGATAATATTCACGAACAAACACATTCGCACTCATGGGAAGGTTATAGTTCAATTGGTTGAAGGAAAGGAAGATGAATACTTAGTTGAACTCCCATTCTATTGCAGTTTGAATATCCAAATTTAAGAATTTTATTATTATTATTATTATTATTATTATTATTATTATTATTATTATTATTATTATTATTATTATTTTGTCGCTGCTGTTGTTAAAAAAAGGGAATGCAAAAGTTAGAGGCCTCAGATATGGAAGTTCCCTTTACAAAAAAAAATGCAAAAGTAAAAAGGAAACAATACAAGAGCATAAAAAGTGAAGTGAAATATATATTAGACTAATAAATTTATCTATTGGATAAAACCAATATGATACTTCTTACCAAAAGAAAATTTATTAGATACTAGTTTAGCAGAGTCAAATTTTGTCATTGTTGGAACAATATTTCCAAAAATCCTATTTTGTATTGAATCAACGTAATGGATATAAAGGAGAGTTGGATTCATAGAATCATTTTAAGTCGTAAAGATTGAATATGTTTCTTCCAGGTTACAAAGGTTATTTCGATTTCCTTGAGTTGTTTTATCCTTATCTTCCTTGCAGCGTCCTTGCTGGATGATTGCCAGACTGGGTTTCGGGTCCTGCTCAAACTCGTTAGTTCCTTTGGTTGCTGTAATCTCACCATCCTTGTAAGCTAAGGATGGGGGTTTGGGGAAGCCTATAGGTTTATCTTCTGAGTTATCAGCAGCCATTACCTGGCCCTACTTGGTCCTAGCTTGGTTGGAAAGGGGGCTTGGGCGCTGATCATATGTAAATAGGATCAGTCTCTAGGGCATTGTCCTGCTTGATAGGACAATGTCACTGTTCCTTGCCTCTGCCATTCATGAGTGGCCTTTAAACCTTTAAACTTTCAAACTAGACGGAGATTTCGTGTGTATAAAACATTGAGCACATTTCAGTGATAAGATTAAGTATGATCAGGTTATACACCGGAAAATTTTATGTAAATCTTTACTAATGCAGAGAAATAATAGAACAAATAATAAAGAAACATCACAAAATGATATAAATTGAAAACTATATTGCCTTGTAGAAGTCAGTTGGCAATACCTTATTTTTTATGTATTTAGTTCTTGGCAATATATCCATGGGAGTTATACATAAAATTCAAACTTATATTCAAAAATAAATTTGAACTTGAAGTTACTTTCCACTCGACTGATCTAATGTTTAATTCATGTTTGAATGAAGCCTTTTACTATACAGATATGAATCGTATTTCCTGAAGCTTCTTCGCCTGAACGAGAAAGACTGGCTTTGAATGTCAAAGACTTGGCTGCCTCCGAAATGCAGGATAATCTGATTATTTTCTCTTTCGTTTTTGCCTTTTATCTGAAAAGTCTTCTCATCTTGGAGTCATGAGACGGCCGTGCTTTACATTTTCAAAGATTTCGTGACAGAATGGCTTTTATCATTCACCAGCTAAAAGGACATGTTCCAATAGAAAGCAGAATCATCATAAGTAGCAACCCTCTCAAATAAAATTGAAAGTTTAAAGGTCGTCCATGAATGGCAGAGGCAAGGGACAGCGGCAATGCCCTAGCTAGCAGGACAATGTCCTAGAGACAATATATACATATGATCAGCGCACAAGCCCCTCTCCATTCAAGTTAGAACTAGGGAGGGCCAGGCAATGGCTGCTGATAACTCAGCGGGTAGACTTATAGACTCTCACAAACCCCTATCCTTAGCTAACAAGAACAGTAATGTTGCAGACACTACAAGAAACTATAGAGTTTGAGTGAGTCTCGAACCCCACTCCGGCGATCACCAGGCAGAGACGTTTCCAATAAGGCATAAACGCTCCTAAACACATAAAAAGATGAAAACCTCGCCACCCTTGAATAAAACAACATTTTTTATGTTCCAGCCTCGAAATGCTTCCACTAATTCACGATTCCTCTGAGCCCAAATGTTCATTTAGTCGTGAGTACTTAATTTCACCATTTAACTTCCATGTTTGCTTTTCAAATTCAAAAATAGCTAGAAATAGCGTCCCCTTATGTTACTCCATGTCTTTGCTTTCATAACATACTATTGCTCTTGTATTTTAGAATTACACTTAACTTTTTCTGTGAAACATATATTAATTATTGCGAAGTTTTTTGCTACTTTTTAAAATCTGTTTTTTTTCTTCTTTTTTTTTTTATCAAATTAGCTATAGCCAATTACCTTCATCTTACTTCATATTATATCATGAGAGCTTTTTTTCCAATAAAAAACCTAAGATACTTTAAGGATTGTCATGTTATCTTATACAGCAGTAACATATGAAATTCATTAGAGTTCCATAAGCTTTTACCTTGTATGAATGCGTGGTTTGACATTTCAAAAGGAGAGAGAGAGAGAGAGAGAGAGAGAGAGAGAGAGAGAGAGAGAGAGAGAGAGAGAGAGAGATATTGGACAATAACTACACTTCTCTCATATCTTGATTACATTAAACATGATCTGCATAATAATCATAAAGCTCTTCTCTAGTTTTCCTTTATTCGAGGAAGTTGTAAATGAATTAATGCTTGTATCCCTGAGCACAAATTCTATGGAAAAAAAGACATGATTGGGAGGAAACTGATCTCTTTTTATAGATATATTTTCTCGAGTCTTGTTTAGATGGCTACACTGTCTGGCCGCAGATTTCCATTTTCTCTGCAATTATCTTCCTTATGATATTCTTTACTTATCTCATATTCCTTTTCTTGTATCGTACGACTTATGTTCAATAAGCTCATTTGTTTGTTCATACAATCATTATCCTCATATTGAAATATAACATTTCAAATCCCTTACTGATAAATAACGTTGGGATATGCCGACATTTCTGCATCGTTCAGTAGCAATATAAATCTATTGTCATTTTCAATTGTAAATTTTAGAGAGATTATGCAACACTAATCCAAATGAAATTTAAAAAAGCACAATCTAACTATGTCCATTTAAAACTCCAAATTTAAAGATTTTTTCAACGACAGAAATTAAAATGAATATGTTTACATCGAACAAATGTGGAAAATACTTCTTTTAAGGAACCCGGTTCTTTGAGACCATTCTGCGGTTGTCTGGCTCTATGCTAGAATAATGGCATTTACAATTCAGGTTTCTCAAAGGACTCATTTTGCATATTAACTCTCACAGGCGGAATATCATTTTGCATATTTTTCTCTCATAGACCAGATTTAATTGTTTTCCCTTACTCTACGAATTCAGTTTTAATTTAGCACTTGCCGGAGAATTTCTGGAATTTCGCAATTAAAACTACTTCATGAATATACAACAACCAAAAGTCTTGTTAATATTATCATTATCGTTATAGTATATATTATTGCGGTTGTTGTTGTTGTTGTTGTTGTTGTTGTTGTTGTCAGGTTTGTTATTTTTGGATTTTAACTTGCACCTGATTTTCTTGTGGAAAGTATGAAAACTATATCATTTTGGGAAAATGGTATAAGCAATCAGAAACAACTGTTCCATTTCCCGGATTCTAAAAAATGGCTGCCATAAAAAATGTTTTCTTTAATATCTGAGCTTCTAAATAATCTTCAGCTTTTATTTTGACAAAAAACTACTGTTTTCAATCCCAAAGAATCCAATGTTCATAGTAACCGATAAGTTGAGACATTTGTTATAGCAATTCCTGCAAAAACTGTAGTTATTAACTTCACAAGAAAAATTAATCATTAAATCATACTAAGTACCAACCGCTAGGATATATTTAACTGGTGGTTTCATTATTGTGTGTTGAACAGTTTAGTGTACCCGGTATGTGAGATAGTGGTGGTTATATTATCTTCATCATCATCATCATCATCTCCTACGCTTATTGACATCAAGGGCCTCGGTTAGATTTCGCCAGTCGTCTCAGTCTTGACCTTTTAATGGGCCTTTTTTTTTGGGGGGGGGGGGGTTGGGAGCTGGGCTCTAAACATGAGTGACAAACCATAAGCTGGCTGAAGAAGCTACTTGCTAAGGCCAGGAGTCTATCAACTGGAAGCAGTGCATGCTGTGCCAGTCTGCTGCTGAAAATGAAGAGTTGGTGCCACATCCCCAGATATACTCCAACCAGTATTTGCTGGACATAGTATAAGAGAGGGCCAGTGTGCTTGATGACAACTATGCTGAGGTCCAACGATGACTGTAAAGCTTTGCAAAGAACATACACTGTACAAATCTGGCTGTTTATCATCGTAGTTGCCTTGCAAGGGAAACTAACAAAACCCAAATCAAATGTGCTCTATTTACACCAGCATTCATATGCATTAGATACTAGCTGCCACAAAGCCAAGAAACGTTGACAGAAAAGAAGCAACACTGAAATGAATGAGGCTGTCTCTTCAACACAATCTACGCGATCTCGCATACGTCAGCTTAATAGGGAACAATGTTTATTCAGTCAGAAAGATTATGATGAACAGAGCTATCAAGCGTGGACAGTTATTGCTGGAAAATCTCTTAAAGTAGCTGTTAAAAGATACTATAATGACACACTGAAACAATACCAGTGACAGATAGAGGTTCTTCATGGTCACACCAGAAGTCTCACGTGTTGCAAAAGTGTTCAAGAATCAGTTTGACTTAGAACGTGACGAAACCAGAAAGCATCATGACCTTGGGCTAAGTTCTGTCAAAAAGGAGCATCATCTTATCAAAATGATTAAGGCAACCATACTGAAACACTGAAACCCCTTTGCTGGTGATGGTGGAAAATTGCAGAGTGTGATCACTCATGCCTACATCCCTAATGTGTGTGTTAATGATCTTGATTGCAGATGTGACTGTTCAAAGGCTGTATGAAGATTGTGTGTCAGAGCAAATCGGTGACGATGTCAGCCTCTGAGTCCCAGTAAAGGAGAAAAACAAGATATTCATGTCTGCAAACAAGAAAACCAAAGTAAAACTCCGAGACAAGACTGATCAGTTTAGAGGATTTATTATGATGATTTATTTTAAGTAAGAGTATTTGGAATAGCACAAAATGATAGTTGAAACGTAATAAGTGTAAGAGTACAGTATTACTAGAAAGGGGGGATATATAGGTATATAAAGAGGATTGTGAGTAAAACTTTAAGAGATTTGTTTGTAATAAGTGAATATGCAATATAGTGATAATTAGTGAAAGGAAAGTGTTGCTTATGTGACGTCACAGTGACGTCAGCTCACGTAGTGGTGTTGTTACTGGAGGAGATTGTCGGAGGTGTAGTCAGCTGATTGGATTCATTATGATTGAACTATATTATGGGTCTTCTCTCTCTATTGGTTCGTATGTGTCTAGTGTTGGAATTGTTTGTGTTGATAACCTGACATCTGGAATAGAAGAAAATATAAATAAGGTAAATATAGTGCAAAATAGTAAATTTATCAAAGACTATTGATCTAGAGGAGACCAAGGACTTCTATTTATGGATAAAATTTCAAGCAACTCCACTGTGAAATAACTGATAAATTCGTAATTGATGTGAAGCACATACCTTATATAATAACGATAGTGGGTTGTTTTGGGCATAATTTTCTGATTATTGATGCTTAGTTTTTTATCTGAAACTAGATTGTTCCCATGATACCACAAATGATTTTATGCATCCATTGCCAGATATTTGTAGATATATTAGTTTACCTCCTTTTTTTTTTTTTTCTTTTTTTTTTCCCATTATCAGTAGTGATCGATGAACAAATAAATGCAACATGTATTCCAATGAAAAGGTTTTTCTTATATGCATTTCCAGCTTGTGAGTTTATTATAAGTAGTCTATATTTGGAGAGAATAGGGGAAAAAAATAACTAGTTCATACTGACAGGAGTATCTGACATATGTCGAGTTGTCCCAAGTTCAGTTACGTGTAATGGACAGTGTAATGTAATATGTAAGAGTTTTACCGATTCTAAAGTAAAATACAGAGTAAATAACCTTAAAAGTTATTCGAGGGAGATAGTGGTTGAAAATACACAAAAGCGTTGGTGTTACCTCCAGATGTATTGGATTATGAAACTTTTGCTGAAAAAGTTATGTCAGGGAGACACAAAATTCTGCAAGTGCCTATCATTCAGTAGCTTACATGAATATACAGTAGAGGGAGTCAAGTTGTATTTTCGGGGATTTTGGAAATAAAACTTTCCATAAGAGAGGATAAATTAATAAGTTACGAAGAGATTCTTACACATAAGTCGTCCCTCTTCTCCAAAATAGAAAAAGCGTGTTAAAATCTATACTGCTTGTCTTTTACGAGTAATTTTGTTGTTACCTAGTTATGATATCCTTTATCAAATCTGCTATTCTTCTTTTGAAATTAAATATTCTTATTGAAATGTCTTTTATAATACCACAAATTTGAATATAAAACACGTAACCCTATAAATCGATTGATATATAAAATGGGTTTTGAAATTCACTCTTTCCCCCTCCCCCCCCCTCTCTCTCTCTCTCTCTCTCTCTCTCTCTCTCTCTCTCTCTCTCTCTCTCTCTCTCTCTCTCTCTCTCTCTCTCTCTCTGTTCAGACGATACATAAATTACTGCGTTGTTATTCAGTGCGTCACATGGAAAGTTATGCATTATGCTTGTAAAAAAGAAGCAGTCTGAAATTCAAGTTTATTATCCTCCAACAAGACCTGGAAAGATCGAGTCATTCATTTTTTCATATCTCTTGGTGAGAATATAATTAATATTATTATGGAGCAGAGGCAAATGGAGCAATTTAAACTCAGTTTTTGTCATAATGACTAACGATTTTATGTAATAAGAGACAGTGATACTTTCATTTCGGAACTTTTTCTTATGGATTTTTGTACTGGAGTGTTTTACAAAATTTAAACATTTGGTAGAGGGATGAAAATGTTGAATATACATTAAACTTAAAAAAAAATTTTGAAATCAAAATAATTGTATATAAAAGATGAAAATGAAATTATAAATTTCAATAACATCATGAACTCCTTGATCATAAGAATTATGCAACATATATTACTGTAGAATTCATTCTTCTTCTGTGTCTGCATCTTTTCCCACTTCTATGTGGGGTCGATGTTTCTGGTCAGCTTTCTCCATCTACCTCTGTCCCACACCTCATCACTGGTTAATCCCTTTGATCGAAGGTCATCCTTGATATAGACCACCCACCTTTCATATATTAGATTCCTAAACAGGAATCTAATATATGAAAACGATGATGGTGTACTTGGCGTATTATCAATTTCTTGATAAATATACGGTAGAGGTTCTAAAACTTTAAAAAATACTGCGTTAGTTCCTGACATCATCAAATTAGTAGTTATAAAGAAGGGGGTTGGTTCTACCTGGATGAATAGATAGTCATGAGGTTTGTATAATTCCAGGAAATTATCATGTGAAACAGTAACACTTACTTTAAAAAAGGAATGTTACTCCGAAGGCATTATAATAGAAATTGTAAGATCAAATTAATTTCTAATTAACATGATTTCTTGTTTTTATTTGGCCTGAAGACATTGTCTAATCAATACACACACACACACACACACACACACACACACACACATATATATATATATATATATATATATATATATATATACTATGATTGTATGTATATATTAATGTATGTATATACAGAATATACATTGCGTGTGTGTGTAAGATTGTATTAAGCTATGTTACGTAAAATAACTGTTCCAAATTTAAGTCTTTTCTTCATTCCCGTATTCTTCTGCATCCTAATATGAATATTTTTGGGAAGTTTCCATTTTTTCCAACAGGGGACAAATGTAAAATGCACCCAGCACCAGGTAGTGAGTCTTCGTTAGCTCTGGAAAAACTCGGGCAACGAAAAATTCTTTGATTTCTGGAGTTGGTTTTTTTCAGGTTTTCATTTATATTTTTCTTTGGTCTTTCTTTTTATAGTTTCTATTTCGCACATATACAAAATAAAATCCCTTCTGATATATTCAAGGGTTATTTTTACCGTAAACCTTCAACAATAGCAAAGCAACTTCAGGTGTCAAGCGTTCTTTTCTGTTTTTTTTTCTTGATAAGTTTCAGTGCAGAATTTAAAAGGAAACTGTTATTATTGTTATTATTACTTGCTAAGCTACAACCCTAGCTGGAAAAGCAGGCTGCTATAAGCCCAAAGTCTCCAATCGGCATAATAGCCCAGTGACGAAAAGAAATAAAATATAATGATCATTCAAGATTGGTAATGGCCATTTAACTTCCCTTCTTAATTAATATGACTATGGAATTGGTATAATTATCTCACCCCATTTACATTGGACATCCAGAATACAAAAAATAGGAAATTAATCTTTCATATACCTTTGTATAAACATTTAGAAGAAAAAAAAATAATAGTTTCAATGAAAGCACGAATTTTTGCTTGTTACGAGATTCATATATTTCACTTCGATGAAATGTAACCATCATGTCAGATTTACTCTCAATTCACATATTTTCACTATCTGTCAATTGTTTTCCTGACATAACATTCACGATTTACGATTGATTGATGTCTAACTTATTAAGAAGAAAGGGACTATTCTCTATGCACTCTGTTCCTTTTCTGTGCTGTATGACTGACCTGATATCAAAAGAAGCACAAAAGAGTTCTAAGTAAGGGGAATGCCAAAAACGTATTTGTATTAGAAGAGATACTGGTGGGTCTTGTGTATGGAAGCCTAACCCGAATAATGATAAGGAAATCAAAGAGAATACACATTCAGAAGTAGAATACAGATTAGGCTTTGACTGAGCTAAGATAATATTTTTCGATAGGAGTGACTTATCAGAACAAGAGGTTGTTTTCCCTGAATACACCACCGTATCTGATTAGTAACTTGATATGGGATAGTTCATACATATAGAACCGACAGACTTTCGGATTATCTGAGTGGCCATTAGAAGATGGCACTCATTCCAGAGCCGTCTCTATCTTGCCAATAACCCAATGTTTCCTGTTGCCAAACCGACCTAAAATTTTTAACGAGCATTGAGCATGAAGAGAACGGGTTTCTTCCCAAAATGGTCAATTGATGACTTCGCAGGTCTGCATTCTGTAATGTTGTAAGAATTCTCATGTTAATCAATGTACAAATGTAAGATTGAACTCCCATTATTACGAGCTCATTAAATAAAGGGGCAAGATATTATTAATGATATATGGGATAAGATATCTAAGAGAACTCTTTTGTTATGCAACAATCTATTATACAAGTTACTTGGTGAAGATCAAATACGGAGAAAAATATCAGAAAAGTATTAAAATAGAAAGAATGGAAACTTTTCTTCTGGCTTGATGTCTCCAATATTCTTTTTTTTTCTCATTTAGATAAACAGAGAAATCCACTTGCCCTCAACAGTGAAATTAGAGTGTGGAGTTTCAAATTCATTTCTAAGGGTGATATATGTTGTTAGAGAAATGAATAGGGAAACGATTAACTAACAACTACATTTTCAGTTGCTTCGTGTTTTACTTCAGCTACAGTTATTTACATTGCATTAAATTTAGCTAAATATCTGTAACGATTTCACAAACTGTAGCTCTAACCTGAAAAGATGGGGCATATGGCAGAGAGAGTAGCATCACAAAGCAAAATTAGACACCCTTTTTTCTCCAAAGCCAAACTACAGGTTTTGCGTATGTTCTAATAA